>NC_139043.1:120336503-120526503 GCF_965140915.1 Aythya marila | reverse complement strand
ACCAAACAGCAGCAAGCAAAGACGCCACAAGAGACAGTAAATGCACAAAATCTGGAGTTCCAAACTCGATGCAAATACCGTATTTTGCTAATGCTTACTTGACTATGTATGAAGCACTGCTTTCCCTTCTCCAAGTTTGTGTGCATTTTGTATTTCCCAATGTCATAAAAGCCAAGGAAACCATTGTATGTGGTCACATAGCCTGTTTATTTCTAGAGGTCTACATGGTGTTAGTAAACTTTGAATTTAGTCCTGATGGCAATTGCCTACAGTATCTTAGACAGCCAGCATTTCTAGATCTGTGCCAGTCATAGCATTCAGAGAATGTGATCCTTGCTTGAAATTTGATTATTTAGAATTTAAATGTATACAGTCATGTATCATAACCCACTTATTTCCTGTCTCCTTCGAAAGAACTATTTAAAAGATTTATCTGTGTTGGAAGGTCCAAGGATATTGATGTTGATTCTTTTTTTTTTTTTTTTTAATATATATTAAAGGAATGGCATGATATTACTAAATCTGCTGCCTGGAATATACCATTGAATTAGTATTGTGCAATTGACAGACTAAGCAGAGATGATCAAAACCGATTGGAGAGGAAATACAAAATTAATCCAGTTGTAGGATTCTGCAAACCCAACAAACATGCAGAAAGGAGTACTTTTATTTCTTTGTAGCCAGATGGTTTGTCCTATTTTAAGCTGATAGAATCTTCATGCATTTCTTTTGGATGTCATTGGTTTTAACTGCCAGACAGTATCTACTGTTAGAACTTTCCTTATTCCTGGATTATTTAAAGAGTATTTTTGGCACATTTGAATGATCATACTGTACACCAAGTTAATTTTTCCTTACACTTAGCTCATACGTGAAAAAGTGTTTATATAATGAAAAAAACCCTCTGAAATGAACAGTTCTTTTTTTCCTTCTTTTGACATGATGTTGACAGAAGTCGCTTTGATGTAGTTTAGAGTCATGAATTTTCTATCTGTTCTGTTTTTCCTGGGGCTCCATCTATTCAGACATCCTGATCTGTCATTTTGCAACACTTTGTGAAGTGCTTGACAGATAGCGGTTTTGACAAGTGCTGGACATCAGCAGCAATTCAGAATAAGCAGTGTATATTTCTCCAGGTAAAGTGACAAAATGTCTAAAAGCGTAAGAAGAACTGTACAGTCTTCAATCACATTTAATGTTACAAAGCAAGACTTTTTCTGCTTTCTCCATTTGTTCTAGTAATGCGTCGTGGTTCATACTTGAGTATCTGCTGGAATTTTGGATTGAGAACTCTTTTTTTTTGTTTGTTTTTGTATTTCCTAATACACGCTGTGATAAAAAATGAAAGGGCGTGCTGAGTCTGAGATCCAGAAAAGTGCAGCACAGCTAATGTTTCTTGCAATAATAATTTCCAGTGTCTTTCTAGTGTTTGACATGAACAATATGCATATGATCAAATATCTTTTTTTTTTCCTTTTTTTTTTTTTTTTTTTTTATGCCATTTAATTCTATGAATAGAGTGTATAAGGAATATAATTTAGGAAAGTCACCAATACTGATTAGTCATTCTGTTTCCTGTGCCACTTCTATGTTCCTTTCCTGATGATGGTTTATATTATATGCCCAATAGGTACCCATAGATTCTATATTTACATTATGTAGTATATTGAACATGTAAAACATTTCATATAATTATTTTGCATCTGTATTCACTCAAGAAACAGCTGTTGAAAGTTGAGGGGATGCAAAATGGCACAGCCTGAAGATGTTCTTGTTCATTCAGCTAACTCCTTTTTGATGTGATACCTACTGGCAGGGTTGTGTGGTGAATTCAACTTCTTTGACAGCCATCAGCCCCACTGACCAGTAGTTTCAGTTTTTGTAGTTAGGGGAAAGATGAGAAAAAATATTTCCATAATTTGGATTTTTTTCAGCTGCTGGATCGAAAGCCCCTGCCAACAGCTATCTAAATCAACACCATGCCAACATGTTCTGTAGTCCGAAGGTCACTCAAACATCTGGCCCCACAGTCTTGTTCTTTAAGGTTTGTCACTGGGCAGCATCTGTTTATAGATTCTTTCTCAACCTCTCTTTGATCACTTTGACAGCAAAAAGAAGCTTCTATCACCCTTGATGTGTTAAGATAAAAATATCAGGAACCTCAGACCATTGTAAAATTTGGTGCAATTTCATTTCATACTGGATCCGCACCTTTGGTTTTTCAAGTTTAAATATTTTTCCCTTGGCTGCATTAGAGGGAATTATGTTGTACGCTCTGCTGTTGAGATTTAAAAAAATATATATTGTCAGAGCTGATATGTTCAGTGGGAATGTGAAAATGACTACACTAAGCAGGTCTTGCCCAGCTGAGCTTGGTCAGCATTTAAAAAAAAAAAAAAAAAAAAAAAAGTTTGGAAAGTGAGCAGAGCCTGCATATTTAGCTCTTGTCTATTTTGAGTAACCTTAGCTATCTGTGTCTGGTATGTCTGCCCTATGTAGTCCTACAAAGAGGTACCTATTCCTTGAGGGTTTGTATCTGCTTCTATGTGTCTAGATACCTCTTTTTGTAGTAATCATGAAAAAATAAATGCAAGTATGATAGCTACTTCCCTCTTTCCATTTAGTAACTTATGGTTAACTTTTGGATGTATTGTTTCAAAACAATGAGGAACTTCTTGCTTTATTCTATACAAGAGTGAGTAGTCTCTCTTCACAGTGGTCTTCTGCTTTCAAAACCATTTTATAGTCTTTGACAGTGTTAGAGTAGTTGTATTTATGTATTAAAAATCATGACGAGTAGCTTGTATCATGATGGAACAGCTCTCAGGTGACTCATCTTATAGAGTATTATGGTCCCACCATCAGCGAGGGCACTTTGTTTGAAGATGTATAACCCAGCAATAGACACGGCCTGTAATATGAATGCAAAAAAATATTTATATGTGGAGTTAATTTTTGTTCATGCACTTCCAGTTTGTGGCAAATGCTGTAGGTAGCTCTAGAGTCCTTTGTTACTCCATGGAATTGGTACAGTATGGTCATGATATCAGTCATTTGGGCTTCTCGACCTTCAACAGAGAGGTGTCTGCATGAGAACTTAATTAAACGTGCACACGAAGGCCTTAGTCCTGTGCATATGCCAAGGTCAGTCACCTCAATTCTGTAATGGGGTGTTTTTATAGGTATATGTCTGTTAGATTGAAACAAGCTGTGAACCCACCTCACCCAGCGTATTGACAGCCAACAGATAGCTAAAGCTTTGGACTGTCATTGGCTGAGTGTGAGAAAATAGCCATATGTGAAAATCAGGAGCAGACCGATCTTAGCTGAGCACTGTGCAGCCATATAAAATGATAAGGGAATGTGTATATCAAGTAGTTGAAATGAGGGGGTTACATCCCCACTGTTGTTTCAGATGCCATCATCCTTGGCATTGTGTATGTGGAACATTGTGTTTGGGCTCTTCCCAGCCACTGGTGTGTAACAGGAAAGTCAACACTGAGAGGTTGTACTGGTGGCAGCATGGCACTTTAGTTGGAAACTCCATTTTCCCCAAGAGCAAAGGGAAGCCATGAAGAGTCTTAGCAACAGAGAACAGTTTGAACCTGATGAAGAGGAATAAAGAAAGCAACAGGACAGGGCAGCCTCTTTTCCTGGTCCCCCACCAAAACACCCCAACTATAACATGGTCAGAATGAAGAAGAAGGAGCAGAGCCCTTACTGAACCATTTCCAGTAGCTTTGAAGGGCCCATCTGGACACTTGATGAGATTTCTCATTGTATGGAAGAGGAGAAAGGTCAGTGTTCAGAGATATTTTCAGGAAGAAGTGGCAACATTTTGTTATAATCTAGTATGCAAAGAAGGCCAAGTCTAAGATTGTAGATCTGAAATATACAGAGGGTAGGCGCTTCCATAGTAACTGTGAAAGAGATGTAGGCTTTGAATTTAAATTCCAGCTAGCACATTTAATAGCGTATGAACTGTTTATGATAGATAACTTCAGGGTAATTCTGCCCAGTCTTTCTTTTTAATAGAACAATGCATTGTGAAACGGGATTGATGGCACAGTACAGCTTCACTGATATTCTGCATCTCTCTTCTCCCATTTCTTCCCTGGTGTTAAAATGTTTTGTTTGGAGTTTCTCTTTCTAGGTGATCTTTCAAGTACTCATGGAGGTATGATCTGTACTTCTTTCCCTGTGTCTTGGTGCTTGAAATGCACATTGCTTAATCCCCTGTCTTCTCTTCTGCCTTCCATTTGGTCTCCTGGCCTTCAGAGCAGTATCTATTCTCTTCTTCTACTTTAAGAAAATCTGACTCCTGAAGGGACAAATCAGTGAGAATAAGCCATATTCCCATTTATTCATTTACAGATAGTAATTCATGACTCCGGAAATGTCTCAGCTGAAGGGCATTGCATAAGGAAGCAGAGATATTGAGGCAGAAAGTTTGTCCACATTTTTGTAGAACAACAGCAGTTGATATCACCTGCAGGAATCAGAAGGTTTCATCCTGTTGCTGGTACTAGCATCAGAAAAATGTAGGTGCTTTCTGAGAAAAATAAAGCAGATTTGCACATCAGAAAACCTGCTGTACCCTCTCAGGTGAGTTGTGGAGATCCTTATGTTCTTGTACCTATGGATAACAATATAACCCACAAGTTGCTTAATTTTAAGCTTTAGATAAACAAGAAAATTTTCACACAGAAATTATTAAGGAATACAAAGACCTGGAAGAAGGAAAAATGTTGACCTCCAGGGAACAAAAAGACAATATCTTAATCAACATGGTCCAGATCCTATAGATTTTAAAGGGCTGTCCTTTCTAGCATAAGGACTAGAGGGCATCAGATCAGCCTGGCAGGGTATCTGTGGAAACCATACTGTAGAAACTAGAAGTTTGTTCCCTGGAGTTCAGCGTTTTTCTTCTGTTTTCTGCCTTCCTAGACCTATTTCTTTCTTTTTCATCTCGATGTTCTTCATTGTTTTGCTCCTGACCCTGTTCTTTCTCTCTTGCCTTCCTTTTTTTCTTCGCTCTCCAGGAACTTACATGTATCTCGGGCAGCTCTTCTGAGCATGGGTCTTTGGAAAGGTGTCTGCTAAATTTAGAGACAGGACCCACTAGCTGAGGACTGAATGCTGTGGGCACATTGCAACCAAACGTTCCTCTGCTCACTTGCTGTGCCAGGAAGGGCAGTGAGGATGGGGATCCTATGAGCACAGGACTGTACACATCAGGCTGTTAGGAAATTGACATTTTAGTGGGATTATCAGCTCAAGTTTTGAGTCATAAAGGGCTTCTAATTTAGTAAGAATGTGGGCCTTTATTATGGCAGTGATCTCTTTAAAACAAGATGCATTAAAACATTGCTGCATATTGTCTGTGAGCACAACTCCTTTAAACCAAGGAAGAAGTCCCTGACTCACTGGCTGCAAGGCAGACTTGAACTGATGACTGCAGTTCATTTTCTGTGTTGGAACTTTCAATAGCTGATATTGCAGGCTGAAGAGCCTTTCCAAGGCAGACTGGAGTATTTTATGTAAGCTCCTAACTGGGCCAAACGCCGTACAAGGTGGTATACTACAGCAGCTATAAGTATTTTGTCACATTCCTTACACAAACAACCAGGCTTGTAACCATTTGTGTCACCTGTAATTAAAAATGAGATAATCCCAGCAATATTAAGGAGTCCTGTACAATTAATATCCATTTCCTATTTCCTTGCTGCACTGAAAGATAATTAGTTGTAAAGTCATTTTTAGAAAAAATGCAACAACCTTCTCTCACAAAAAGCAAATGTTTAAAAAGTAAGAAAATTGATAATGCCGTTAATTATGTGGCTATTGCAATAATCTAACCTTCTTGGTAGAAAGTTGGTGCCTAGGGACAGTATTATCCACACATTAAATTGAAATTAACAATAACATTCTCTTTAGCATTATAGTCTAGGAAATGACAGATATAATATAGCTGCAGCTCTACAGAGCTGCTTAGGTTTAGCTTTCAGCACTGCTCTTGAAGATGCGGACGTGTATTCATCGTTAGATATTAATAGAACACATGTCTCTATATTTTCTAAAAGGACATTTCAGCTAAAGATATTAAGACTTACCCTGAAGTGTATTTATAGACTTTGCATTGCAACAATGCTTTCAAATTCCGTAGGTGAATTTTATCTAGATGATAGGTTAATGACACTGTATCCACCCCTTTTCAAACTTCAACCTATGTTTTCAAATTATTTACTCCACAAATAAGCATTCATTGATCACAGATTTTCTTTAATTGTAAACAATAAATTTTAAGTTTAGCCTTATTATTTCCAAAACAAATCTTAATGGAGGAAACAATAAACATAAATACTTAATTTCTAAAATGCAAATTTACAGGAAAATAAATAAAAGATATGGTTGATAATAGAATGGAAATTAATACACAGAGTTACTGCAAGCTGTTGTGCTGAACATTTTCTTGAAGAACTGTAAACTCTTTTAACCAATTGGGTATATGGATATAATTTACCTACAGCATTTTGCTAATATTACAGATGGCAGTAGAAGCTCAAGATTAAATTACTTATCTGGTATTCAATTACACTTCAACAGGTTGCTTATAATATAACAAGAAGATGAGCATTTGAAATCATTTCAGTTGTAATGGTGAACTGAAAATATACAAGGAGGTAAAACACAACACAGTAAGGCAAATTGCAGGTGTTGTTTCAGCTCTGCATAGGTGTGTGTAATAATGCATATGATTTTATAGATAGTGTGAATGTATGCTTTTTTGTGCATTATAAAGGAGAAACATCAATATGAGCTTTATTAATAAAACTGAAGAAACTATTGCAAGTAATAGGGAAAGGTTTGCAAAAAATATAGGGGGGTAAAAGGAAGGTTTTGTCTTTGATATTTTGGTTGTTGATTTATTTGTATGTGCATATGCATAGACATATATTTCTCAGGTCTTAAGTGGTCTTTGTAACAAACGATGAAGTGTCTGCTCTATGATTCACTTTCTTATGGAAAATCAATATGCCGTTCAGAGGAAGAATGTGATATGCTAAGCAGTGCCCAGTTGTTGGGATGCAGAGTGACCAGGGCTCAGCATCTGAAGGCAACATAAAGAAATGGAGGATTTATGGAATAGTTCTTCTGTAACAACTTTGCTATATGGGTTTTGATCTTGATATCTGATTCCCACTACCTTCCAGATGACTTTCCAGTGGGGCATGCACCACCACCTCCGGGGCTCTGACTTCCACCTAGAGGAAATCTGAGTTTGCAGGTCAGACAGGAGCTCGTGTGGGTTTCAGCAGGTCAAGAGCCGTCTTGTTATGGGTTCAAGCCAAAAAAGGTCATTTTTTACACTTAGATGGAAGCCACCCCAGATTCATGGATCAGGAGTATGACATAAAGCTTGCTCTAATTTTCTTATTATGATCTGTATGTGGGCTGGCCCTGGGCATGGGTCATTATCACTTGAACTAGCAGAGCTGTAGCAATGCACATCATTGTGAGAACAGTGAATGTTTCATGCATTACGCAGTGGCGGTCAGTTCCATCAGAAGTTCAGCAGCAGCATCAAACACTCCAGATGTAGCTGCATTTCACTTGTTTCCTTACATAGGCACTTAGAGCCCAAGTCATAGAGCAAAAACTCTTCAAGCTACCCAAACATCGAATCATACAAAAATAAAAGCATCTCCCTTAACAACAACAAATCCACATTTGAGCATTTAGATCCAAAATCTGTCAATAGCTACATGCTTAATTCTGCAGTGCAGTTTAAATTAAGCATTCACTTATGTTCTGCAGGGTTTGGAGCCATATATTGCACAATACTTAAATTTGTTGCTGGCATGGTAAGACTGCAATATTCTAATGTACGTGTCCCGAATTATATAATACTACTGAGCACCCTTTCCAATTTCCTTAATGCTGTGAGTCATTCGGCTTCTGGGCATTAGTTAAGTTGTTACATAGATGATTTCCCTCATAATTGTAGACAGTTTTGCTGCCTTGTTTTTCTCTTTTTCTTTGGCAAACAGCATTGTTTCACTAGTGTTAATAGAGTTGCCTGTTGCTATTACAAGTTTAGTCAGCTGTGAAGTTGCACTTAGGTTTGTTATTACCGTGCACTTGGTTATGTAAAATGCAGCCTATTAATGACACCACAAAAATATCGCCACTGGGCCCAATCCTGGGAGATAATCCACTTTTCCCTGCTGCTTTACATTTCCATTCATTTTAATGGCAGTTCAGGCTGTTTCTTTACTTTTATGTGTAATTTCCCTTGACCATCGCTGCCTGTTCCTTCTAGATACTTCACTCAATATTTTCCACCATTGACTAAATCCTGGTTTCTGTTCAGGAGCTGTCATTGTAATGTCTGGCCTCTGATTTCCCCTTCGATGCAATAGTTGAACATTGAGGTGTACAGGAATGGAGGTCAGAGGTGTGACTCTTCTTATTTACCACAGAACAGCTTTCTAGAACAATACCCATCTTCAAGCATCAAAGCATCTGACCCGTAGCCCACCTTGGTCACTGCGATTGACATAGTAGCACCATTTTTTTTCCCTTTTCGATCTGATTGGTGTTGCAGTGGACTTGTTGTGGAGTTAATAACTATCATGGCAATTTTTATTTTCTAAATGAAACAATGCCCCCTGGTGCTCTAGGATTCAAGAGGTCTGATTTTACAGACAAAACAAAAATAAAACCAAATAAAATCTTTTCAGACAGATACTTCCTGTGCCTAAATCTGCCAGCTACCACTCAGACGCTGTCATTGTCATTCACAGGGTTAGGGGAAGAACTCTGTCAGCACTGAGCAACACACATAAGCACTGATAACAAAGATAAGGAGAGCAATACGGAATAGAAGCACACTTGAAACGAGACACACGTTGGTTAGGCAGAGTAAAAGCAAATTACAGAAGAGAAAATAAAATGAAAGGGTCAAGACAAGAAACAGGCTAATCAAAGGAACAGTCAGAAAAAAAAGTAAAATTAAAGCTGTCTGCTTAATGAAATGTAAAATCCGGATAATTATGGAGAAGAAGCAATAATATTAAAAAATGGAAGTACTTTTTACTAAAAAGATTGAATTTAATAAAGGTATTACTGAGGAAAAGGACAAAGAGGGTAAGTGTGAAAAATACACGAGAGAACATTAAAAATGGCAAATCTAAAAAAGAAGAGAAAACGGAAAGTACATAGTAAGTGCATGGATACTACAGAAATTGGGGGAATAAATGTAGTTTTGTATTTTCTGTGTGCCAACAACATAGATTATTAATGCAGAAACGGAAATCAAAGTCCCTGTGGAGTAAAAATATAAGCAAGCTGATAAGCACTGAAACGAAACAGTTGATCTCCCTTCAGTTTAGCCTGTCACAAGCAGCTTTTTTTTTTTTTTTTTTTTCAATTAAGATGCTAAATTACCAAACTATTCCTGGTGGGCAGGGCACACATGTGGACCAGCAGAATGCTGCACGCCTTGTTTGCGAACAACAAATTTGTGTGCGGTTTGACTTCGCGGAGCCCCACAGCCAACGGGAGCCTCAGCTTTGTAAGACTGATCAATAGAGCACAGGCTGACATGGATCACCATTTCTGCTCAAGCATGGGACTGCAAGCACTCCCAGAGCTAGCTGCAAAACCCAAACAGACAGAAGGACAAAGGCAGGAGAAAGGCAAAGGAAGCCACCCCATTGCTGCAGCCACAGGACTCGCCAACAAGCTGCGGTCTCATTTATTTTCAGTTGCAGACAAGGATAAAATAGCACGGCTCAGAAGCAGGGATGTCTGAAAATGGCTTTAAGGTAGCTTTATGTTCCCACAGTCCTGGAGCGGCAATGAGTCAGTCAAGTCCCTCGCTGTAACTTAGAATAGCCTGAAGGCTGCTCTAAATCATTCTGGCTGCCAGTGACCCTCTCACAGCAGCAAGGAGCTGCTGGGGCACAGCAAAGTCTTGGCTGCACTTCTCTGCCCTCGGCCGTGTCCAGGGGGGGTAGGAGGAGTAAGAGAAGGGACTGTAATGCCTCTTCTGCTGGAAGATGCTGCTTATGCTGTGACTGGCAGATGTCCAGTGCACGGTGGTGGCAGCTGATGTCCCGGAGGGGGCTGATCCCAGCACGGGCAGGAGCAGCTCTGAGGCTGTGCAAAGGCCAGGTGTGGTTGCAGTTTTTTGTTACAAAGATTTACAAATCTGCTGTTCAAAGGCAATTTATGGAGGAGAGTTCTTCAGTCAACATACAGTCCCCTTTCCCTGGGAATGTCATCGTGATACTGACTGTGGTATAGGTCCTGCTCCTGTGCATGTTGGCGAGCACTCGGACATGTATTCTGCAAACAGCACAGTCTGCTTTGTTAGCGTACCAATGCTAATCTGATACTTCTACTTACCAGTATTACTTGGCCTAGCAATAGCAAGGTATAAATTAATGCTGCTATGTGGATTCATACCACTGTGTCTGCACATTTGCTTATTTATTTATTTATTTTCCTGCTCTTATAAACCAGATGTGCAACCCGGAACAACAGAAAAACCCAAGGCAATGCCAAATATCAGCAATATTTTTTGTTCAGTTATCCTAACTCCAGATATTTACATTTGGATTAGGATGGTGTGTTACTGTTCTCAGTCACCTCTGAGGTGACCTGACGTCTGATGGAAGCTTCAGTTAAGAGCATGATGTGTTTCCAAATTCTTCTGTAAATTTTCCACTCTTGTAATTTCTGTTCTATGTGAGTGAAATGGTTCTGGCTGAGAAGAAGATGCTGCAGCTTTCCAAACAAAAGATCATACATTCTGAGATCTTCCCTTTCTCCCACTAAACAGGGAGCAGCCCAGCCTTATCAGCAGGTAGCTATCAGAACTAGGTGCTATCAAACTGCTTTTAGTAACAGTAGGCAATGGAGCACGCTGTTAGAGGAGATCCTGAGGCTGAGGAAAAATTATTACCCCCTTTAAGAATTCCTTTAAAGCACTTCCCAAAATTTTGCTTTCAGTCAGCTAGGTATTCCATGGTGTACAACACGAGTGATTTTTTGTACCAGGCAAGACCACTTCATTTTATAAGTAGTAAACATCACCTATCCTGCAGTTATGCAGAGAAATATGTCTAGCCTCCATATCTAGTGCAAAGGATATAGCTTATAATTTCAGATGTATATTAGTAAAAGTGCAAGGAGGTACATTCCTTGCTGACTAAGGCTCAGTGAAGGCAAAGACAGTGGGTTTTTTTCCCAGTCTGAGGTCCCAGACATTCAACCAGTCACTGTCTCTAATTATTGAGGGAAAAGGATGTGACTCCTTCACCAGAAAATGGTAAAAGAGTGGTAATTTGTAACCATCGGTGCAGTGTGCAAGTTAGGGGAAAAAAAAAAAAAAAAAAAAAAGAAACACAAACGTTTTCAAAGGAATAAAGAAAAATCTGTGTTTAACACTAGTTGACATGGTCAACAGCTGAAGACTAGCTCTTAGTGGATGCCAGGAGAGCTGTGTCAGCCTCTGTCCTGAGGACACCGGCACCGTCTGTGGGAATCCCTCGCAGAGGCAGTGGAGCTCCTTGGAAAGGGCTTTGTGCTCTCCTGCCAACAGCTGCAGCTGTGAGTTCGTCAGCACAGACACTGGTACCAAAGCTCTGGTGCTGTTAGATGAGACATGTAACCTCCGCTGCCTTTAATCACAACTGAGGGGAAAACTGTTTCATGGTATCTTCAAGACTGAAAACTGCGAGTATCCCAAAATACTGAAGATCATCTGTGGAGCTTGCCTGCTTCTGTTTGCTCTGTGGCCTTTTTAGGTGACACAGATTACAGCAATTAGTGCGGGCATGTGGGAGATTGTTCAAGTCCAGTACATCTCCATCCAAACACAAAGGCATCCCTACAATAGCAAGCATTTCATCCCATCCACAGTGTTGTCACAAAAACACCTGTTGGTTCACCACGATGAGCAGTCACTGCAGCTAGTTCTGGTTCACAAAACAGAGGAACATTTATGGTAGCTTGGAGGATGTGGTGAAAGCTGCTTATTTTCTGTGTTCCCTGTTAATGCATATGTCACTGCAGAAGAATACTTCCAGAAAGTATTCCTTTGTGCAGGAGACCCCACTGAGCAGGTATCTGATTTAACAGGATGGGGCTGAAACCATGTCTTTGTATACAAGCAGTTTGGATTGTTATACATCTTATGTTTTTTTCCTTGAGGATTGATGGTTCAGCCTGTCATTTATTTGTTTGAGATAGTTTATGATCTGATGGCTTCTTCTCACATATTTTACTCAGGCATATTATGTATCATTGTTGCTTTATGTTTTCTATGGCTGGGAATTCATTTTTCACACAGTATCTTCATTTAATTAAATAATACAATCACATGTGCCTTTTGCATGAATAGGAAGAATCTGTTTTAATTTAGCCAGTACATATTTTGCCATCTTGGGTTTTTCAGTTAAAATTCCCAAGTTTTTTGTTTTAGCATAACAATAGTCATATTCATTGCTTCTTACATTGTAACAAAAGCACTCAGATGTCAGTTCATAGATTGACATAATCAGCTTTGTCTCTTAATTAGAAAAGAGAATAAAGCTGTTTAGGGGTGTCAATGAAATGACAGATGTATCATTAACAGAAGGCTACATTGGATCAGAATGGTGCAAATGCTTGGAATTGAAATGTTAAAAATTGTTACTGATAACCTTTCATTTCTAATTTTCATTTTCTTATTTTTTTTTCTAATTGAAAAATAATAAAGGCAAAGGTGCATGATACAGCATATAAATGGAATAGTTATTGGTAAAGAAAAACATCAGTTCCTTCTATAAAGACTCAAGTTTATAACCAAAGTATTTAAACTTTTTTTTTCCTGTAGCTAGGGAAACCTGTTACTCAGGATTTGCCATGCCTTAGGATGCACTCTTCAGCATCCCTTTAATGTCACCATTTTTTATGGGCAACAGGACAGCGTGTACATTTTAATAGAAAATTTGGGACTGACTGCATACCTGACTTCACAGTGCAACACACGACATGAAATCTTCCCAGTTAGTCTGAATAGCGAAGCTAGTACTGACTTCAGTGAGTTCACATTTTGCACGTTTCTCCATCGGTTTACAATGCTGTTTATATCCAACCTATGATACAGTGGAAGTCTATTGGACTTGTAAGACATGACAGCTTTCAATTGGAGAAATTCAACATTGTAGAACCTGACCAGACTTCAAATATGCAAGTCCTGGGACAATGAGAAGGGCATGCTTCAGGACATAGGCATGCAGATGGAAATAAGATTGCAAGCAGCATCTATGCTGCATCTGAGGTGCTGATCCCAGCAGAGTCTGATGTCTGGGGCATTCACAAGACCCAGCACCTCATACAAACCTTACTGGCAACCTGAGCTGGTGGAGTTTCAGACTGCCTGTAGATCCCAGCTGTCTTCTGGGGAGAAATCCGAGCTGTTTGGTCCACCCAGCAACAGTCATACAGCAAAATTCAAGGTGCACATGGGCTACCTGCCAGGTCAAGTAGCAGGCTACACAGGAGAGGACCCTTCGGTGTACTCTGAGCCATTGCCCACAGCCATGGCCTTCTGCACTAGCTGAGGGGCGAGTCATGGGGGTGGTTCAGCAAGGAGAAGACGAATGGGTGAGCAACCTGGTCAGAGTCCCAGGTTTACGTCTGTTTTTGCACAATTATGTAAACATGGACAAAACATCCTGAATCTCTTTTGCTTTCTCTGACTGCATTCATTTTCTTTTCATTAGAACCTCAAACTCCTATCATCTCCCCAGTGGAAATGTTTTAAATTTCCAAAGACTCGTGAAGCTTTGAGACTAAAGAATTTTGTGTTCTGTGTGTAGACTGCCTCACCTACTGCTTGGCATTCAGCAGTTGGATAATGTGGGGCTTAAAAACAGGTGTGATGGTGTTCAGTTGGAAGAGCTGTTTACAAAACATTGAATGTTTCTTAAATGAAATTTGTAATTTTCAAATTCAGGCTTTTACTCGATGGAAAATGGAAATTACTGTTACCTGCCAGGTGTGCCACTGAGTTTAGAGGCGGGGGGGGTGAACTTAACTAGAAATTAACTGAAGTCGCAGTGTTTGAATTAAAAACTAGATTTCAGTTGAAAATTTTACAATGTTGGAAGTTGTTTGATGGTGCTCTTTTAAATCATTTTCATGGTAAGTGGACTAGAAAGTGCAGAAGTGTGTTTAGATGTGGTGTTTTGGTTCCATCTCTTCAAGTACAGATGACTGCAAAATTAGGCTCTTTGTATTTCAAATCTAAATCTGAATGAAATGAAGATCTATCCTATACTCTTGAACCAGAGTAGGAAATGATGCAATTGAGTAGATTTTTAAAAAAAAAAAAAAAAAAAAAAAAGTCATTTTTCAGTAAATCAAGGACAGTAAAATCTTGGACTCCTCAAAAAGATGATGCTTTTGTAAAATGAATATTATTTTCTGGAGGAAAGAACTTAGGAAAATAATGAAACAAGTATTAATTTGCAATTATAATGCCTCTGATTAGTCCCCAACCCAAGTTGACATTTGCTCATTTTAATTTAAAAAATTGAGAATTGTGTTTGTATTTTCTACTCCCTGTTTCACAGCAGAGGGATTTAAAACATGTCCAGACCTATGATGTCTCAGTTATCGTTGCATCTTACAATCTCCAATTAATAATATTTTAGCTTTCTGTGACTGCAGAATGAAAATGCATTCCTGATTTACCTAAAATTGGAATTAGCTCGGTTACCTAAAACTGACGAAGATGTCATACATTCCAGAGAACGCTAACAAACACAAAGCCAATAACTTCATTTAGATTTAACCCTTATGCCCTTGAACACAATAGAGTTTACATAAATATTTAAGAAGGGCAGACGTAGACCAATTAAAGGAATATATTTCCCAAGCATCAAACCATTGTTTTCAGGCAATACACCGAAGCTCCTAAATTAATACACATTAAATCTCTTACAGGCTCAGCAGAGTTTGAGGCTCAGGAGAGGGAGAAGCAGATGAGGACACCCCAGGGGGAGGTCGGGGGGAGGCTGTCTGTGAGCAGCACAATCCATTGCCCAGCTTGCAGGGTGTCTGCACGGGCTGCTGCTGTCCACAGGCTGCCCTGAATATCCCCGCAAGGAGAAGAGGGCACAAGCATCCTTCTCGTCAGTTCTTCCAGGAGCAGGGAAAGTCTGTGGGCACACTGAGCAGGCTGCAGCTGCCTTCTTCCTGGTACTTGCTAAGTAAAATCGAGGAGCAGCTGTTTGATGGGAAATATATTTAAAGTCTTTTCTTTTTTTTTAATGTTTAAAAATAAAAATGTTTTTAGATATTTTAGAATCTCCCCCATGATGAGATGTCTAGTTTCAGGCTGGTCCTACACGGGGATATTTAGTGAAAGACTGCGTTTCATATCCACTCAGATCAGACTAGATGCTGAATGAGGCTGCTGTTACAGAGTGTGCAGCATGAATAATAGAAGGGTGCTTCTCATATGCACAGCGGTGTGAAAGGTGTCACTACCCAACCCAAGGAAAATAAATTTGGAAATAATCAGGTTTGTTGCCCCCTAATTGTGGCAGCTTGTTAAGGCAGGATTGGGTTTTATCAGGCTATGAACTATGAGAAAGTGTGGCTTGCAAAAGACTAATGTAGGCAGGGGCAGAGCCATAGCAGAGTATAGAGAAAGAGAAGATGGAAAGAAAGGATTCAAGGGAAATGGAAAATGGAGTAAGGAATTTTCAGAAGAGGGGTTCGAGGAAAGAGCATTGAAGTATGTCTATGAATAGGGAAAGAGACATTACAACTAGTGAGGAGCAAAAGAAGAGTGCAGATTACAATATGCTCTCTGCTGAAATAAATTGCCTACATTCTGTGCTGAAAGAAGTAAAAGCTAAAGTTGTGGAGGGCAGGGAGAGAAAAAAAAAGGGGGGATTTCAAGCATAGCATCAGTTCAGATGGAGAAATGGAGATGTTAATCTAGGCTGGTGGCAGAAGGAGACGAAGCGGGAGAGAATGAATTTGTAATGGAGAGTTAGGTTTCAAGACTGTTTCTCCTAACATGCAATAGATTTTTAAAAGAAGGAAAAGATCGAAAACAGCAATCTGGAAAGCAAGTATATATAATCCTATAACAGGGAAGAAGACATAAGCTTCTGATATTGTGTTCATCTTAAAAACAGTAAGGTTTTTGAAACATTCACTGAGTACTGTATTCAATTGCTGTTCTCATCTGATGTATGCATTAGTGACAGTAGTCACCTTCTCTCAGTGCTTCATCCCAAATTAGAGTTGTATTTACAAATAAGTAGACTAAGCAAGGTATCTGGGACATTTTTGTATTTATTCAACTCTTCAGACTTTGGAATTTTTCAGTACATTTTTTGAGCAAAATGTGTGTGTCCTGACTGTTAATTTTTTAATAAGGTTCATGAAATGTCTGACATCTGAAACACTAGGAGGAGTGGTAGAAAATTGCTTTTAGATTGCTCGTGTACTTCCAGTTGGGGAATGCATGATCGTAATTGTGGAAGTCATGAAATTGTTAATTGCATCTTTTTTAAACATTAAATGATTTTTTTTTATTCATATAAAGCTATGCACATGCAGATTTTAAGACAGAGTAAGTGGCCCTGTTTCTCTGCGTAATTAAGTAGATAAATCAGGAGTTGGCTGCTGGTATTTGCAAATCATGTATGTGGCAGATAGAGCAAGTGAGAGACCAACGTTCCGCAGTGTTCCTCTGGTGACCTGGAGTGGTATATAATGTACTCCGTTCAAAAGGACGGATGCACTCCCTCTACCACCTAAGTGAGCATCTCTAACCTATCTGTTGTTAGTAAAGAGCAATATTTTGAAAAAAGCCTTTTCACACCTTTTCTCTCTATTGGTTATAGAGAACTTCAAGATGTCTGGCTTAACCAAGAAACCAGACTTTTGGACTTACACTTTCATTTACAGGAAATAAAGTCTATATTTTCATTACCTGCTTTGTTCTAATGAACATCCTTCATTATTTAACATTCCTACAGTTTCAGAGAAAATAATAGTTGAATTTTATTATTTATTTTTTTTACTTCTGAAATTCTATACTCTCTACTCAAAGAAAATACAGTTGATACACACAGAAGATGCAACATCGATGTATAATATTCTCCTCACTTTCCTTGTTAACATGGCTTTTTAAACGTGATGATGTCCCACCACTGTTTCTGAGATTGCCTGAATTTATTTGTTTGCTCTTTATTACGTAAGGAATGATTTCTGCATGTTTGAATATATTTCTGTGTGGAGTGCTGACATTCTTATCCACACTTCACTTGTCATTTCTAGGCCAGACGGTTAATATGATTTCCTACTATGAGCTACTTTCTGTGTACAGTTTTAACATGTGTTGCAGTAAGGCAATGTATTAAAGTGCAGAAATGGATTATGGAAGAGATGGATATCAGACGAGAGTTGTTGGGTTGTTGGTGAAGTCAATCATTGTGCAGTGTAAATATGTTCCTGACAGTGGTAAAGGGAAATGCTGGTGGAGTTCATATTCTGGTCCAGTCCTTCTCACATGAATATAGGGGGAAAAAAAAGCATTTTATGTTTGTTTCTGGATAATATTAAAAGAGAAAGGGGCTGCAAAGGAGGGATTAGTGCTCCAATGGCAAACTGGAAAAAATTGAGGACTAACCAGCAGCGTCTGAACGGATCTTTTCTCTGGGAAAAGGCTGAGGTCTGTAATGGTTCTGAAGCTGGTTTTTTTGTTGTTGTTGTTGTTTTGTTTTGTTTTTGGTTTTTTTTTTTTTTTTTTTTTTTTTTTCTCATCGCTGTTGTGATACTGCTCAGAAAGCTGAGGTTGTGCTGGGGTGCAGAGCCGGGCGCATCGCCCACAAGATGCACCAGGTAATCACTGTGTGGTGCTCAGTGCACAGTGCTGCGCTTCCAGGGGGGATGTGGGCTAACTTCAAGAAGTCGAGAAAGGAGTGGTGTGAGTACACAGAGCTCTAGAAAACAGTTGTGAGGAAGTACCAGAAGAACCTGGGGTTGTTTAACCCAAAGAATACTAAAGGAGAACATAAGTACCTTTGAATACCTAAAGTACCTAAAGTTCCCCTGCAGAAGTAAAGGGGTTCATTTATTCTCTTATCCTTTGTAGACAGAATGAGAAGTAGAGGGCTTGAAGTGCAGCATGAAGATAAAGGTTAGACATGAGGAGAAATTTTCTGATAAGGACAGATTGCTTGGGGAGACTGGAGACTCCATTACTATCTTCAAGAGCAGCATAGGGGAGTAAGAGAGAAGGTGTTGGCATGAAGTAGCCATGAAGTAGCCTACCTGGAATGTGAACCACAAAATAAGTAACCTCTCAGCATCCCTTCCTAGACCATTTTTATTTGATCACAGTTGAACTAAGAAAGGAAAATACCCAGACCAGCCAAGTGATTCCAAATGTAAGATATGGTAAAATAACCATGAGCTGCTTTTATTGACTTCACCCAGAGCAAAGACAACATAGCATTTCAGAGAAGGGGCCATAAGCACTGAATTTGTATTAACTTCTAATATCACTGAACTATTGTTGCATTTACTGAGTCTTTTCCATGACTCAGATTCTGGCTGTTATGAAACTTCAAATTACCTTTTGTGTAGAAACCTTCTGGGAATTTTAAGCCTCTGGTATACCTAAGCTAAAAGGGCTTTTTCAGTGGGTTTCCATTTTTAAACTGTTCAGAGTGCTTTCTCAAAATGATATTTTCCTGCTTTTTGTTTTTTTAGGCAATGCCCCAGCCAGTCACTACAAGTAATGGTTGAATTTTTGGATGTGCCCTTCAACACACAAGTTTGAAGAGGTGATAAGTGCAGTGTGAACCTACAGCTGCTAAGATAATGTAGCTGAAAAAAAAAAAAAAAAAAAAAAAAGATCCTAGACAGCAATATATCAGAGCTGCTGCATGAGTTCTTGAGTATCGGTATTTTTTGGATATCCAGGGATGACCCAAATGGAATTAATAGAAGAGGGGAAAAAATAATAGGTGAATAGGTTCTTGTAATGAACGGTTTACTACAGAAGTTAGAGTTCTTAACAACAAAAAGTTTGTATGCTCTTACAGAAGAAATGAATTTTTATTGAAAATCCCAGAAGTTTTTGACAAAAATACTTTCAATATAAGTATTGCATTTTTCAGGAGGGAGAGGGAAGCCTTAATATTCACTGGTTGGTTGGTTTGTTCTCATCAGCATTTCTACTAGTTTGTCTCACACCCCATGGTAGTCAGTTCTTGCCATATGCTCTTTTTGAAAGAACAAATACACTTTTCTTTTTTTTTCGTGTGCTCAAAGGTGTATTTCCTGTGTCTAGTCATTGCTTTTTAACTCTTTTTTCCCAAAATTTTGAGTACACCATTGAGCGCTGCAGTCGGTTTACCTCGACGAAGGTATAGGCAGCGGCGGTGAGTTTTCCTTTCTGTGTGTGAAGAGCTAGCTTCTTCACTGAGTCAGTCCTCATGTGCATCTCTCTGCCAAGACATGGGCTGGTGAATCCATTTGCTCTACGTACGCCCCCAGGTAGTGATCAGATAGGAGCAACAGCTGGTCCTCACCTCTGCAGGAAGTGTTCAAGCTGGGAATTCAAAGGTAGAAGACTATATTACTAAAGCTCTTTTCTGTCTAATCCTGCAGGGAATACTTTTAAATATCACATGTGTTCAACCTGGAAAACTCTGAGTGCCAGGGGATCGCTGAGGCAAATAATTTCAATGGGGTGTTTAAAGCCTGCTTAATTTTATAAGTATCAAAAATTTTTGTTGTGGACAAATGTCTGAAAGAAAGTTCTGATTTTTTGTTTTGTTTCGTCCTCGTGGATTCAAGCGCCTAATGCTATGAAAAGGTTTGGGAGAAACTAACTGCAAAATTAAAACAAAAAAAAAAAAAAAGAGAGAGAGAGAGAAAGGAAAGAAAGAGAAAAAGAAAGAAAGAAGGACTTGCTGGCTTTCTCCTGTCCTAAGTTTCCTGTGTCTCTCTTTCATAATACAACGAGACACTCCAGACACCACATTTCTGGGGATTACCTTTGTTGGGGTTGAAGCCTTTGGCCTCATTCTTTTCCTCACAGTTAGAGTGCTTATAAGCCCCTGGAAAGACACTGTCTGTCATGTCTTGTTGCTTAAATATTGTGATCGAGCCTGTGAATAATCTCAGACTGCTCTGACATGTTCATAATAGCTTTTGTTCTACTCCTGTGCCCACACATTTCCATTCCTTGAAGTCCCCCAGCATGGTTTGCTCCAACGTCGACGTAGGATGTGGTAGTTTGACCAAAAGTGATATGGAGAAATGAGACCAAAGCCTTTAATTTTTGTGGGTGGTAATGATGGTTTAGAAAGTGCAAATGGCTCCTTTGTGGCAAGTGGCACAGTTAGACTTTGCTGGGCTCTTTTTCTCCCCAGCTTGGGGTTTCTTTCACCCATTGGTGCGAGTTGCTCAGAAGCGGCTGGCGGAGCCAGCGGTGCCCTGCAGAGTGACATTTTCTTGTGTGGCTTTTTCGGTCGTTCTTTGTGCAGCGGAGGCTGTGCTCACACCAGATGCCAATCATACACCACCAGTGGATTTGCAAGATTATAGGACAGGAAAAAAGATGAAGGTTAAGCACAGGGCACAATAGAGATTACTTATGGTAATGAATTGTATAATTTTTCTAGACAGATCTGGATTAATGTTTATCCCAGGCAAGAGATTACTGTATGTCTGATTCTAGTTGTAAACAGACATTATTAAACAGAAGGTTTATGTTCATGAAATGCGACTATGGGTGTTAAAGCACTTATGATTTATTATGTGCAAAGAGAAAAATTAACCTGTTCATCTGCTATAGTACTAGATGTGCTGTGGATTTTTGCATAATTTGGAAGGCATCTGCTCCTTTGGAATACAAATAACGAGTGAAATGGGGAAGATTCTCCTCTCGTTTACACTGATCCAATGCCCTGTACTGCAGAGGAGTGGTGTAACCAGCAAAAGGATAGGCTTGTGTGCTTTTATAAAGCAATAATATTTCTATTACAGATAAATGTTGGCAAAGTCTGTTTGTTTGTGGATCTTTAGGGTTTTTACTTTACAATAATAATAAAAAAAAAATCTACATTGACATTCACAGAGCCTCACAAATGTTGACCTAATTTGGGTTTCCCAAATAATTCCCTTTTACTAATGGAAAACAACCTTTAGAAAACTTTGAAATAAAATAAAAATTAATATATATATACAATCTATTTTTTTCACGTAATTTATGTTGCAGCACATTTTTCATTTGGTTTACTACATCACTGCTGCTTACCATAAATGAGGCATAAATGATACAACAATCACATTTTTTTAATACTGCCTTACCTTAGTAACTAAATAGTCACACCTGAGTCAGTAACTTAAAATATTTTAGGTGAGCTCAGAAATTCCTGTTAAAGAAACTGTAAACAAACTCCAAAACTTTGCTTCTTTTTCATTACATGCTAACAAGGAAGCATCTTTTCAGCATGAAAGGGAAAGAAAAATTACAGTTATCAATAATCTATTCATTGTATTTTGTAGCCATAAGACTTTTTGCACAATGTTATTTGAAATTATCAATTTACCCGTGGTGGATGGATGATACAACTTCATTGGTTTCCTCCACTTTTTAATTGATCTGCCTACTAATAGATTGCATTGGATATGTTGCTGGTGCTTTATTTGTAAAATTTGGTCATATTAAGTCTTACTCATTTTAAAGAGATTTCTCAGTTAAGTGTAGATATTCCTGTATATATGTAAAAATAGCCCAATATGTGAAAAAAATGACAACAACAACAAAATTAAGGAACATGCAGCAAATACGAGATGCTCAGTGTGTTAAGTGAATTAGGTTTTAAGCAGTTAAACTAGAACTGAGTACCATTATACATGGGATAATCAGGTAGGAAGCTCTCAGTGCTTGAATATAAAAAGTTGCAAACTTAAATAGCCATCAGAACACTTCATACTGCTTTAAAAAAGAAAATAAAATATTTCTTAGATATTTACATTTGATGCAAGTGTTACATTTGATATAAAAATCAATACCACAAGAAAACACTAAGTTTAACATTTGTCTTATCTTGTCTAATGATCAGATTTTATCCGATCATTTATCTGAAGTGTGAGCCCTGAGGTAAAAATTGTAAGAAATTAATTGAAAGGGGAAAGTTTGCATGGGCTTCACTGGTAGGTCATACCAACAGCTGTAAAAGCAGCACGGTGCAGGTAGTAAAAGCAGCACAAACTTTGGAGTGCCGTCAGACTGCAGGTGAGAAGTTGAGGTTTTCAGGAAGCCCAGCTGAGGTGAGCAGTACTGCCTAAAGCTTTGTGCAGTGAAGCGTTACATTTCAGGGGGCAAGAAAGCCTCATCTGCGCTCTTTTCTTCGCTGTGTGTTGGCAGACGTCTATGAGTCATTACAACCTCCATCTTCGAAAGAGAAGCAAAGATGGAGATGAAGACAGGTCTCTGTTATCAGCCCGCTGTGGGTCGCAAGTCGAACGGGTGCTGCGTTTCCCCCTGGAAGGCTCAGAGCCATGCCACGGTGCTCAGCGGTACTAAGCTTATTGCTGCTGAGCTGAACACGGCTGCAGCGAATGGTGACCCTCACGTCTTCGCGATAGCAAAACGTCTCCCTGATGTGATCCCACGGACTCGGAGCATTAATTTAATTTTCCCCTGGATCTCTGAGCTGCGTCCTCTTTACCCGGCGGAAAGCTGGTGAAGAATACAGCTTTTGACCGACTGACAGAACACGGAGAGTGAAATTAGATGCATTAAATTAGAATATGACAAAAAGCCTATCTAAATATTTGTCACAGGGCTACGTACGGGGTGTCGCGTCCAGTCCAGGAAGTGAAAGGAGGCCGCTGGTGGGACTGTGTAGTCTGGGGGGGGAAATTGGTAAATCATCCAGATTCATTACAAGCTTTGAGGGGATAATTAAGGGTATTGAGTGGGCTGTTACACTTCCAGGGCTGGTGATCCCTCTGATGTAATCTCAGATTAGTTCTTGTCTTGTCTTCACCTAACACAGAATTAACCAGTACAAAGTTCACTGCACCACACAAGTAAATAATGGTGTTACTTGCCTGTGAGAGGACATATAGCATGTTGGCTTACGCGATGTGCACCTTCCCCACAATCAAGAAATCACCAGAAAACAAACAAACAAAAACCCCAAACCCTCAAAACCCAAAGAACCAAAAAAGCCAGTGCAAACACATAAGCTGTGAAATTTTCTAATTTGTACTAGAATGTTTGCAATGTTTATTTTCCAGTTAACAAAATGATTTTCTTGAAAACCAACATTTGTAATTAGTGGCCAGTTAAACAGAAAGAGCTCAAGATGTGCAACTTGGTTTGGCCACATCTGTTCATCTTTAAACTAAATTTATTCCAACTTTTTTTTGTGGTAAGAGAGCAAATCACTGACTTATAATTTCCTCCACAGAAAGTTTTAATTAGAAAAAAATTTAAAAAAATAAATTCAGCATACATGTTTACCTTTTTATTATTTTTTTTTAATTTCTATTTGAGCAGTTCAAGGAGGAATGTGCCTATGATAGGGTTAATCCAGCTACATAAAAATCCATGCTGTGTATGATAGTAGTAAAGCTTGTGATCCCTTGATCTTTGATTAGATCCGAGCTAGTAAATATCTTGTGTTTAATCAGAATGAGTTGTTCTGCATGTAGTATAAGTCACCTTCACAGATGGGATGTAGCATCAGAGTTGTTCATGAATATTTGTTTTAATCCTTTCCAGAGCAAGCATGCTTTATGTTTCTTTGTTGTAAATCAGATTCAAGCAACTAAAGACCAGCACGAAGGAAAGACGTTTACTTGCAGTTAGGAATAGGACAGCGTGAAAAGGACAGGAATAGGACCTTTTTTCCTTTGTAAAGAAAAATATAACTTGCTAGAATTTTGAAAGGTATTTTATACTATTCCACAAACATAACTAACACACCATGGCTGCTTTTTCAGGCTGGGTTACAAATATAATTATCTAGAATTTCATCTTAAACTGTTCATACCTATTTCTGGCTTAGCAGACTATAAACATACAAAGTCTAAGATTTATTACTGTTAATGTTTGGCCTCTATTATTATTCTTTATGTTAAAGTTATTTAGTTAGAATGGTAGCTTTTTTGTGTGCTGGTAAATGGAAATTCTTAAAACCTTATCTGTAAAGCTAATCGTTTAGTGTGGTATGTCAGCGTCCTATTTACCTAAATCTGTCATAATTGCCTTCTGATACATCTTCCTTTGACATGCAAAATATTGAAAACAAGAGGACTCTTCGCTGTGAGATTTTCTGTGGAATGTAATTTTTCTGTGTTCATAACTTTATGGTAATAACTGGACGACCTGTAGTTAAATGCATCTCAATTTCTCCCTCTTATTTTTCATAATCACCACACAGAGCCTTCTGTGCTCAGAGGTGTGATTAGATTTAACCTGCCGTCATATCTGAAGAACTTTCTGTACAACATATTATACATTGTAAGAATTATATGCATAGATAGTAGGTCTAAGTGTAATATATAAATAGATATAAAGATGAGTTGCTCTCATGCCAAAGCTAGTTCCTGATTTTTTTTTTTATGTTTTTAACAGGAAGACTGGAGAGCCCCCACTAATAAATGGCTGGATTCCTTACCTTGGAAAAGCTTTGATTTTTAGAAAAGATGCTTACAAATTCTTACTGGATCAGCAAAAGAAACTTGGAGATATTTTCACTGTACATATTGCTGGTGAGCAGTATTTTTGTACTTCTCTTGATTTTTCCATCAGTGATGTTAAATATTAATTCAGATGTTTAATTTAGAATCTTACTTAACCAAAAACATTTCAGCATACCATAGGATACAATACATTAAATTCAAATGTTTTATATACATAAAAAGTATCCACAATATTTAGTTATGGTTATGTGTATTTATATACAGCTATAGGTATATATGCATATCGACGGAATTTTTAGACAAGTAATGTCTGAACATAGATGTTCCCAACACATATAAACGTGTATTGTTTTTTTTGTGTTTTTTTTTTTTTTTTCCTAAGGAAAGGAGAACTAACATCATCTTGACACTGCACAGAAAAATATCAGATTAAATTTAGAAAACACTTAAGAAAAAAAGTGCAGAATATGTTCTCACACATTTTACAACTGGTTGACAGGAACACAAGGGAATGAATGACACATTGACTCAGTGATACAATCAGGACTGGAACACAGAAACTTCCTGTTGCCAGTCTCTTACTCTGATCATGCTTGCTGAAAATAACAATATAATAAAGTATGATATAACCTTGCTGCTTTCTGTATTTATAGCTGTTTTACTACGCTAGCTCAAATACAAACATTTGAGTGATTTCACATATACACTGAAATGTACCAGAAAAGCACAGAATGAAACTGGAATCTTGAATGAAACACAAATATATAAATTTACATATATATATATATATATATATATACACATTTCACTAAAATCATTTTAAGATCAAGTATTTTCCTTTGTTCAGAAAAAGGCAAACTCCTATTAGTAGGTAGATGTTATGGATCTTTGGGCCCTCTACATGCTGATATCCTTGTTCAAATGATGAATTTTATAGTTGCATCAATTATTACTTTACAGTTAAGTCTACCTCATTTTTAGCTATTCTGGTATTTTTAGAGAGTTTCAAAAAAATGTAAAATGTAAAGTTTGCTTGTTAATTTTGTGGCAGTGATTCTAGCTTTATTTTTCCATATAAACAATGTTTTGCAATACAAATATTTATTTTCTTCAAAAGTCTATTAATTAAATTACAAGCAGAATGTTTAATTAACTTTTTTTTTTCTTCCTGTTACCAAATATATTCTATTGTCCTTTGGAAGAGCATTTTACTGCTGTTAAATGCATTTTTTACTATTATTCATTCTTTTTTTATTATTATTCCTTTGGAAATTGGTGTGTTCCATCTTCAAGTGAGTTTAACACATCTTCAACTCTAATTTTATTTGAAATAGTCTTTTTTATTGTTAATGTATACTCACATGATAATGAGTGAGTACAATAATGGCTTCTTGTGAGTAAAATTAATAATAATTCAAAGACTTACCATAGTGCATTCATGAAAGCAGATACAGTCATACTTCAGAATCCTTAATTTGTTTAACCAAATAGTTATTTCTCTTTCCCCTTTTTATTGTTTTATATAAGACTGTATTTAGAGATTTGTGTCTTTAAGCAATCTGTGAGTGTAATTTAGTTTAATGAATTTCTGTTTGCATAATAAGCAGAATTCCATTTCAATTCATCTCCCTATTTTTAGGTATTTTGCAAAAGCTTTCATATGTACAGGTAAATAGACTGAGTTACGGATATTGTTTCAGCCTTATACAAGGAAATCTTTGGTTTTGTGAATTTGTTGTGTTGGAGATACTACCTCAAGTTCTCTTTTTTCAGTGTAAACATACTGACCATCAAGTTTTCACTGAGAAACAGCTTGTCAACCACAACTTGAAAAAGAAGATGAAGCTAGTTGGTAGCTCATGTCCTGTCCTGATTCCGAGACATGCAGGCTTTCTGTGTGTCTCAGTGATTTGACAAAGATGATGTTTGTATGTTCAGCAAACATAACGTAGCCGGCTGTGTATGTACTATCATTACTTTAGCCCCCTGGTGAGTGACTACAGGTTCTGTCAACAAATCCTATCAATATGTATTGTTCTAATTATTGGTTCTCAAACTAGTTCATTTGGAAAATGTGGAACGATGCTTGGAGTTTCTGTCATTGCCCCGTACCGGTAATGCGATTTCGCTGATTGTACTTTCCCATGTGATGAGCAAATGATTGTCATCCCTAAAAGTCGCAAGGGACATGGATGTCATCTTAATAAAGAAATTAAAAAGCACATCTTTCTATGAGAAACAATGTAAATTCCTGACCTGTCGCAGAAAATAGTTCTCTAATTGGTTTTGTGTGGTGGTGCAGCAGAATCGTTTTCCCCAAACGTCATACCGGCGAAGCGCTACTGTACATCATTGTCAGCAGTTCAGCAGAATCTTCCTAATAAGAGGACGATTACGTAAATGCGATAGTCTTCAGAAAAGAAAGAGAGAGAGAGAGAAAAGAAAAGAAGAAGGAAGGGAAGAGAGAAAGAGAGAGATACTGAGTCTGTTGTTTTTAGATGACAGTATGTCCCAGCCCAAGCTTTCTGCTTGCTAAGGATCAGCCGGGTAGGCAGACAGCTAGGTAAGAACATAAAGAACTTGAAGCAGTTTTCTCACAGTTTCTTGGGATTAAACTTTGTCTCCGTTTGATGATACATTATTAGGAATGATACTGAGCATTGCAACACTGTCAATGAGACTAATTCAGATTTTGATAAAGTAATCTGTCTTCCAGTGTTTTTGCTAAGCACATTTGGCCTTTTATAATTCTGCTAATAAGTCATTCTTTTCTTTTAAATCATGACACACCTACAGTAAAATACCACATTTTTCTGTCTTAGGCAAAAGGTAATTTCCATGAACCCCTTACAAAGCTGAAGTATGCTGCAAGCATTACTGAAATAACATCCATCATTATATGTCATATGAAATGCTTGTCTTTCATCATTAGCATTAAAAAGCTCCAGAATGCATTATTAGAGTAATTTCTTAACTATCATACAAATACTGGCTTCTGTGCTTAGATTTACCAAAGTTGACAATTTTCATATTTTCCACATCAATCTTATTTTTCTAGGAGACTGTGTAAACTACAAGGAGATAACCAAGCTATTTGCAGCACGGTTGTAATGCAAACTGAAGGATTGGACAAGGAATATAAATTCTCTGAATCCATATTAAAAAAAAAAAAAAAGCTTAGAGGGCTTTTTAGAGAAACAAGTATACGTTTATTATTTTGACTTGTTTCTATTGTACTAAATAAAAAAGCCAAACTACTGAGATTTGGAGTGTGACATTTCTGTATGACCTGGGTTTTTTGTTTTGTTTTGTTTTTATGTGTGTGTGTGTTAAAGGTATTTTTTTGCATTCTAACAAGGAAAGGCGTTGTGCTTTCAGTGGTTTCTGTATAAATGCATCAAATAGTTAAAGCTTCCTGATTTGGAAAGCATGTGGCATTCCTCCACTTTTGGTTGATCTGACATTTACCTTTGCCAATACTCTGATGGAAACTCACAAGAATCAATATTTTGGTACCGTTTTAGAAAAGACTACTACAAGAGGTAATTCTTGGCATTAGCTGCAATGGAAAGGCATGGGAGGGGTGAGAGGGAATGCATTTTAAAATACTGTATAGTAAGTGGAAACTTGAGGAAAGGTTTCCATTTGTTGGTATCAAACACCACCAGGGACAATAAGTGGGAAGAGACTTCAACAGTGACAATGAAATTATTTGAAAAGAAAAATGAATTGCAATATTGACACTCAAAACTTTAAAGTCATACCTTGAGGTCAGAACATTTGTTAGGGTTTGGATGTTTGCTCTTCAGATCTTGAAGGGTGCTTAGGGTAAGGGAGATGTTGGGGCATGACTTTCTAATTTTGAGTCTGTTGCTGGATGGAAGGCAAGCACTGTGTTAACCTGTGTGGCTGCAACCGTGTGCAAGAATGACTGTAATTGCTAAGGCTCCTGTAACCAATCTTACAGCAATAACTTTCTAACTGCAGATTTTAGTCTTTAGATTTTAATCATTTTCTAATGAAGAGATCTAAAATTAGATCCTCTCTGAGGTACATAGACAAGCTGCCTTTGTTATTCAGGGGTTCCACTTTCCTGGCTAGAGACATTTAATAAATACAGTAACAAAAGTATTTTTTTTCATGTATTTATACATATTGTTGACTTGCAAGGGAATGGTCTGGAGCCTGAACTGAATTCTACAAAATGAGTATTTTGGTACATACTTACTTTTTTTTCTACCAGGAACCTGATGAGAATAATAAAAATCAGGATTCGTGATGTTCTGTTTGTTAGAGATTTTCTCATCCAAAGTGTGCTGCTTTTGAGAGAGTTTTGATTTAAAATTACTGCTAAAATAGTTTGTTTGTCTGAAAACCCATTTGCTGAAAATCTTTTCTTACTTAAAAATGATAAGAATTGATGTGCGTTTGCTAAGTGTCTGATTAAAGATCACAAAGAAACTCATATTTTGCATCAGAAATAAGCAGATGGTGGACAGATGGTTTAAATTAATATTAATTAAAAATCTTAACTTAAATTGTTTACCCTGTAAATGCAAAGTTAGGAAGCCAGCTTTCATCTTTAGGGTTAATAACACTCCAAGTTTATTTATTAAAAATCACTCCAATGGGCATTCTTTCCAAGCTTTGATCACAAAGATGGTGGCCTCAATAAGAGCATGCAAGTGCGTGAAAGCTGGAGCAAGAGGAGTGCAAAGAGAGCAGCTCTAAAGCTGAACAAAGACATGGGGAGATCCCGCAGAGGTTGGGGCTAAAAATTCCTGTGCAGTTTGGGAAGGAAGAAATGATCAGGGAAGAGGACTGAGAATTTAAGATCCTTTTGTCAAGCCGGCAAACTCTACAAGTGCCTCAAAAACCCTCACACTGTTGACAAAAATGGGGGTCAAATTCTCAATTTATCCTTGTCTTTCCTTGCTGTTTTCACTGGGATTGCAGTGGACATAAACAGGATGAAAATTACATGCAAAGAAAGTCCAGAACACACCCGTCCTTACCACAGAGCCGTGTGTGTATATACAAGTCAGGATGCGGAATAACTATGATAATTCAAATATCACTATATGGTAACCATGGATACTTGTTGACATTTTTAGTGGTAGTGACTACTTTATCTCAGGACATCTGTCACCGAGCCAAATTTGGTCCTCAGTTAAGCATGTAGTGTTCCCATTAAAATCAAAGGAGATCTGTCCCTTTAGTGAGACAGAATTAGACTATAAGTGTGGTAAGCTTTGATATTTTCTGGGTTTATGGCTAGGAGGTTTATCTCTATTTCACAGAGAATGTGTACATTTTAATGGGTACTTTTTTCCCTAATGCACCTGTCCTACAAGCTAAGAATCAGGAGCTCTAACTTTAGACTTAACAAGGGAATCATCCATAAAGAGTTAAGATTTAATTGGGCTTTGGGAGTATTAGCATTTTGATTCATGACAGTTCACCAAAATATTCTTCTTTATTAGTTGACTTTATGCTTGGGGGAAATTTTCCAATTTTTTTTTCTGGCATAGACAACTTCAAAAAGATGTCAAAAGCTACAATTCTGTACCTTAGTACAACTGGAGGTCCAGCTGTAGTCTCTCCTTAGTACCTCAGTAAGATGGAAAGTTGTCTGTGCACTCTGATACAATGTCTTATAATGCCAGGACAGTTTGTGCCCCAAAATGGCAACCATTTTAAGAATGAGAGCCTCCTTCATTGTAAGCTAGGGCTTCAAAATCAGATCCTGTTGTGGTCATTTTACTGGTACTAAACAAATTCTTAACAAAAAATTAGACAAAACTTCAGAGGAAAATAAATAAATAAATATGAAACAGGTGGGGCTTTAAATATTGGGGTTTGGCAGTGTGCAATTAAAGCTGTAACCAGCAGATTTTGAGTCTTGGTGTCATCTCCTTGAAGAAAAGCTGCCTAGGTAACACATTTTCTACTCCAGCCCCCCTCATCCACTTCTTCCATTCAGGTGAAATGTGTTTCTCCCTTTCTGCTATTAAAAAAAAAAAAAAAGCATTTTTAAAATGTTGCTATGATTCCTTGTATTTCATGAATTATAACAGTGTAGTAAATTACTTATTCCAGAGTGCCACAGTTACAGGTCACACCCTACTGTTGCCAAAACCAGTACATCAGTCTACATTGAAGGCTTCATGCTGATTTTAGAAGTGCTGTGAGAGTATACACTTGTGAAATCTTCATCCTGACAAAAAAAAAAAAAAAAAGTATTCTTTTTTTTCTGAAGCAAAATACAATTTATCTTCCTTTTTTGCTTTGCAGATCTCTTCACAGGATTTTGGTTTGGGAATTTTCTTTGTGCTCTTTTTCCAGACATTGGTGGTGCTTATTTTCGTTTACTACTTCTGAAAGCGTCACAAGATTATAAAACCCCATGTGTCTCTATTTTTTTTTCTCTTCTATTCAGGCAGATATATTACCTTTATCATGGACCCATTTCAATATGTTTACGTCATCCGAAATAGCAAGCAACTTGAGTTCCATGAATTTGCTAATAAGATGGCTTCCAAGACTTTTGACTACCCAGCATTGTCGAAAGCAAAATTCCCCGATCTCAAGGAAAACCTGCACAGAATCTACCAGTATCTACAAGGCAAGCCTTTGGACATAATTTCTGACCACATGATGAAAAATCTCCAGGATATATTTGAATGGAAATGCTCGCAAGCAACAGATTGGGAAACAGAAAAAATGTACAAATTCTGCTGCTCTGTAATGTTTGAAGCCAGTTTTGTAACACTATATGGAAGAGTTCCTGCTGCAGATGGCCACAAAGTTATTAGTGAAATCAGAGACAAATTTATCAAGTTTGATGCCAGCTTTCCCTATTTAGCTGCAAACATACCAATTGAGTTGCTAGGAGCTACCAAGAAGGTTCGAAAGGAGCTTATACATCATTTTTTACTTCAGAACATGACAAAATGGCTGGGAGGGTCAAAAGTGGTCCAAGCCAGACAAGATATATTTGAGAAATATGAGCTGCTTGGAGATTATGACAAAGCAGGTAGGAAACTTATGAATGATTGCTTGTCTAAAATAAAATAATTTACTATAGACCTTTGAAATAAAAAGGCAAAATGGCGACCTTGAAATTTTTTTATGTTCTTTCTAATTGGCTAATGATAAAATGTTTTACTCTGAAACAACCCTCTATGATAATTGATTTTTTTTTTTTTTTTGTGCTGAGGTGGTAAAACAAGATACTTAATGGTGATAATGAGAAAGATTATAACTGAGCTGCATTTACTCCCCTTATTCCCCCCACCCCCCCGACATTACATTTCAAACTATTCTCATTAAGCAGAAAATTAGACTTCAGAAGCCTATTGGTCCTCATTAGCATTCACTGATCCTTGGCTGGGTCTGTGTCCTAACATCTTTTAATTAGCACACTGCAAATCTAATCAGTGTAATAAACGCTATTAATCTTCCTTTTCACTTATTTTCTCCCAGCACATCATTTTGCCTTCCTGTGGGCCTCTGTGGGAAACACGATTCCAGCTACATTCTGGGCCATGTATTATCTGCTGCGGCACCCAGAAGCTCTTGCAGCGGTGCGTGACGAGATTGACCATTTGCTGCAGTCAACAGGTCAGAAGAGAGGGCCCACGTATAACATCCACCTCACCAGAGAACAATTGGACAACCTGGTCTACCTGGGTAATTTATCTGTTAGAAAGGGAAGAGGGTCTCTCCCTGCAAACTCGGTTTATCACTCATTTCTGTTTACTGAGAAGGTGGAGGACACAGCTGCCTAATTGACATAATAACACCCATTTACATCAATTATAAATTATGTAGTTTATAGCTGTAGATACTCTCATTGCATGTAAACATTAAAGCCTAGGTAATTAGCTATGCAAGGTATGCAAAAGGCTAAATCGAAGCTTTGCAATTATTTGAAAAAAGTTGATGCCTATTAAGTTGTTTGATTCTGAGCATCTGCCGAAGTGTTAATGCATTTCAAATACTTTGGTATGGTACTGCCAAGAAAGACCCTTTCCTGAAATTAAAGTAGGATAATGTATTTAAACTGCAAATGTAATTTTTTTCACAAGCGGTTTCTTTCTTTTTCTCTTTTTAACACAACAAAAAGACTTCTGAAGCAGGCTTCAGCATAGCTGTGCCTCCGACCTAAACATAAGAGCTTTACAGATGAGAAATGGTGTTTCCAATATTGAAAGAAGTACCTTGATTCAAAACAGAGTGTTGTAAGGGAGATCCAGGTCTTCCAGTTCGAGACCAGTGGTTCAGAGGGAGGCCACCATTAGAAGTTGTATTCCGGAGCTGGATGGGCCTTCAGGGCATCAGCTGATGGCTTCATTTCACTTGCCAGTGCACAAGCACAGCAAGTGCACAGGCACTTCAAGATTATTGCTGAAATTAGCCCAAGGGAGGAGAGAGGGAAACATTCATAGGTACATAGAGCAAGGAGGAACCTAGCCTTGAAGCATCTGAAAATCTCTGTAGATAGTAGTATCAGAATAGACAACAGCTGTAAAAAAAAGCATAAAGGATCGATATTACTTTCACTTTAGATATTGATTCCAATCCCCTGTTAAAGCTGAGCTCATGTCTCTGGGGTTTGATAGCTGGTGGCCTGACCTGATGGTCTGCTCTAAAAGGAAGCTGTATCAGAGCAGAGTCACTGTTCCTGGGGTGCATCTAAGTGAGGGCTGCCATTCTCCAGGACCATCTCATATGGCATGCTTCAAGAACCTGTGGTCCAATTTGAGTTGTCTCTCACAGCACAAATATAAAATTGAGTTTGATTCAGCTACTTTGTATTAAAGCATTAGTGTTAACCATATATACCATGGGTCTAGTAAGTCGGTTTCATCTGGAGGCACAGCAGTTTTGGTGCAGATTTATCTCCAAGTGATGGAGCAGGCTTTTGATGTCAAGATAACATGACATTCTAAGCAATTTATATACTTTAAAGAACACAAGTAAAATTGCTTCACATCAGAGTTAGCATCCACCAACAAATAATAGAAAAGGAAAGTTGCCAAGCATCAAGATCAAGAGAGAATTTATTTTCTATTTGGAGACAGAGATGGGAATGGCAAGGGAAAAATACAAGCACCCCAGAAGTGCAAGAATAAGGAAAATAAAGCATGTACCTCACTAAAACCAGCTGGTGCAAAATGGAGTGAACACTTTACAACATCAACTGTGTCATCCCCCCACGGCTCCTACAAATTGTCAAGCACCTTGGTAACATTTGATTTACATGTTGAGAGGAAAGTGCCACATCCTACTTTGTAGTAGTCTTGTAACACTTTTGTTAAATTTTATAATAGCGTTAAAAGTAATGTGGTATGAACAGAAGCTGGATTTCAATTCTTCTGGCACTTAAGTCATAAAGGGCTGGATACTGTCCCATAAAATAATAATATAGAAAGAAAAAAACTGTACTATAAGAGAATTAAATTCATGCTTCAGTGGAGAACGGAAGGAGATGTTTTCTTAGTAAATGTATAGGAAGGACAAAGGTCCAAATTTTCATGGCTTGTGCACCAAAAATTCCCTGTCTGCTCTGGCAGCTGTGTGGGGAAAAGCACGCTGTGGGCCAGCCCTGCCTTTGCACTTACAGCTTTCTGACCACGGCATCTGAGAAGGAGCTTTTCTTCCTTCCTCCTTCTCCCCCATACCAACGCAGAGCACAGAAAGCCAGGAATTCCTGTCCCTGCTCCCGAGTAAGGCAGACAGGTGGGATTCTTGTGTATTTATCACCTTGTCATCTCCTTCTCCTGTTTTAAGTGCTCTGATTCCCCGTCCTCTTTTTGGCCTGCTGTAACAAGAGCCTTTTTTTGGATTCATCATGCTATGGAGAGCAAGCAGGAATTGCTAAAAAGCCTGTCTCAGAGGCAATGTTGTTGTTCTGGCCATATTCCTTGGGTCTAGGGAATGACATGTCCTGATTTACTTCTAAATTCAAAATACAGGTATGTGAATTAAAAAAAAAAAAAAAAAAAAAAAGTCTTTCAACCCACAGCAAAACCAGCTCTTGTCACAAATTGTGGCCCTGATTATTTTTTCTTATGGCATTTCTGGGGCAGCACACTTTGTATCGTTTAGTTAAGACTTTTCCAGCAACCAAAACACGCATACTTGTGTGCGCTTACAGAGTAACATACATTATTAGTCATTATGAGTCACAATGGAGCTCTAATACGGTAAACGATACATGAGAACGGTCTGTCAGCTTTTATGGTTATACTGGAAATGCAAAGGGTAGCGCAGAAATACACTTGGTGCATGTGTAATGCTAGGCATGTTTAGTCAGTTCGTTTGTTTAATATTAGTCCATTCATTTATCTGGTGAAGTATTCTTGCCCCAGGTCATTGCTGAATCCCAGATATTTCCTGCAAAAAGAGCACAGCTTGAAAATTTGTTTCGTCTATACGAAAGGGTTATGAATCCAAAAACAGATAATGCAGAGTATGTAATCGTAACACAAGCATTAAGTGTTAAAATTGCTGGTTGGATTGAGATACATGAATATATTTTCCTGGAATGGGCTGGGCAGTACCATGTAGTTCTTCCTAAGTTGCAAATGTACTTGTTTCCAATTGTCATTTCTGTTGGCACACCTCGGTGCATGTAAGTGACCCCTCCAAATATTTGCATACCGATAGCTATTTTCCGACAATACACTCTAATAATGGTGGTACCCTATTACCTGCTATCTGCTAGTGCAAAATTAACAATCCATTATGCACAATAAGTTTTATAAAACATTTACAGATCGAGATCATGTTTAATTAAAATTAACTTGCTTATGAAAGCCAAATGCACTTATGATTCACAATGACCTTTTATTACCTGCAGTCCCTTGTTTTGGCTGGATGATTGACAGCTTGCTGTTTGGCTACCATGTTGTATTTCAGCTGACAAGACTTTTCATTTTAACTCAATTTGCCTGCCTATCACAAGCTGGTGGCAGGCCAGGCTCAAGTCACCCAGCTTTGCCTCAGCAGCTTGCTCTATTTCTCATTAGTACGCATTTATTCAGTGGAAATTGGAAGACAAATGCTTGAAGGCATGTGAACTAAGTATAGCAAATTAGGGTTTAAAGACTGAATATTTATAAGTATATTGAAACAGTTTTTTTAAAAAAATCTAGAATGAATTGGAGGCTGAGTGCTAGCTTTAGTATAAGAGAAATGAAGAGAGAAGTGGGAGGATTCTAAGAATAACAATACTATGAGATATTTCTCTCTCTCTCTCTCTCTAGAAAATATGTAAAATCTCTCTGACAACACCTTATCAAACAACAGCCTGGCTTCTTTATGTGGCGCTTGTACAGCGAAGTTTAGCATCTCGTGTGTGTAAGAAGGGGGAAAAAATGAGGGTCATGTTCATTTGCTGCTTGGTTATCCCTTGGTATGCTTTAAATTGCCTTGTTTGTTCGGCACAAGCACAGAAACAGATGTTGCTCTACCGTGCTGGATAATTTACTGTACCTCATGGTGCAGAATGGAAGGCCTCCCAAGCTACCCAGCTGGTCTGTCAGCAGCAATGGCTGGTGTCTGCTGAACTATGACAACTGCAAGCAAAGGCTGCGGCGTTATTGTGCAGTTGTCATTCCTCCCAACGTATAGCCTGGGCATTTGGGGAAGGCTGACTGTCTATTTTTTTAATGTTAGCCTGCAAACCCATATAAGCTCCATCCTCCTTTGTTGATCATAATGTGACTCATTACTTTTGTCATCTAATGATTATCGGCATGATCGCTCAGAGCTAGAGCCAAGCTTGCCTTCCACACATAGCTGGTACTGGAAGGTAAAGCAGATTTGTCATTTACGATCTGACCGCTAAGCCACACTTTGTGCTCCATTATTGTGATTAACTTCTGCATAAGATACGCTGCCCAATTGTCAGCTGCGATCCGGCAGCGGGCACCGAATGCCGCGCTCCCCAGGAGGATGGCCCCCGATAGGATGTGACCGCGTCACTCGTCCAGCTAAACGCACACCCGCTACTGTGCAGCGGCGTTTTAGTAATTATTTTTCCTTTCTTGCTCTCCCCAGCCCCCACCCGATTTGATTTCTTGGGTGAACGGTGCTGCATGTACATCGCCACCGTTCCCAAGCCGGAGTTAGGGGCTTTGTTTTTTTGGAGGCTGGGGGCAGTCTGGGAGCAGAGGCTGGACCCTCCCTTTGTACCGCGCAAAGTTTTGTTGCCAGAGCGCTGCCAGTTGAAATCTATCGTGTCAGGTGCCTTGTGGCTATCCGCAGTAGAGGCCATATTCTGGAACCGGGGTTCTTCTCTGGCTTCGTCACCAACAAGCCGATTTGACTCTGCCTGATTATAGTAACGAAGGCAGTCCAAAAGAATATGCACAGACTCACTGTACGTCACATTGAATCACGGCACTGGCCACACAGAGCTGACCGCAGCCTCATTTCTTTAGACAAATGCATGCTTAAGGAAAAACCTCCTGCAAGAAAGCATCCAGGGCCACTTTATTTGCTATGCATGCTGCACCAGATTTAATTTTTTGTGAAAGAGCGGTTGTTATTATTTTTTTCAGATGCATCTACACTGGGTAGCTACTGTCTCTAATAAACCAACCTTTTGGGTGCAGCAGTTACAGTGCTTCGGTGAACACTTAGAGCAGGCTTATTTGGTATCACAAAACATAAATACAGGCACAAATGGATTATTATGTGAAAATGAAACCTGATTTTAGGCTGTTTTTCACACTGGCGATTAGAAGGAATCAGGCCACATATAACAGCACCCATACACGCTGGTGGAAAAATAGTCAGTTTTGATTACAAAGTGAGAGATGCAGCCCTAGACAGGAGCTACATGCTGATATACATGCTATCAGAATGATTTATGCAAATTATGCATATTATTCCCAAAGGAATTCCTCCTCAAACTGCCAGGATAAATTGCCGGAAATTAGCCATAAAATCTGTCGTGCTAGGAGCAAAAGGTGAAGGCCACTGGGAAAGCAAGGACATTCAGCTTCTGGAGCCTTCCAGGACGTGATGGTGGAGAAAAAATCATGCTTCCCCTAGTACTGAAAGGACTACATTTTGTTTTCTCTTTGCAATTAAAAGTGTCTTTCTCTCTTAAATCTACCAGGCAAATAATGAATTGTTTTCATTCACTTGGACCATAATAGACATTATCGTTTGGCAACGTAGCTCATTGAAAACAAAATAAATTTAAAAATCCTCAGCCTGACTGCGGAATTAACAAGTGAAATGTTTTTTCTAACGTGTAGCCCTGACGCTACATCCACCAGCTTTTGAAAGGCAAGCCGAATAGCTCCGTGGATGCTTTCACTGGTATTTACTTGCAACCTCCGAAATATATGTAAATGCATAAAGCATTCATGTTTTCTGATTGCGTTGTTTTCAACGTGATGCCTGAATAATGACTTTCCACCCAAAATCCAGGGCTGCCTCCAGCCGACACGATTTCCCAGAACTATCAGCGAGAATCACATCGCAGTGCTCAGAGCAGCGGCCCCCCGCCCTGCGGGACTGTTTAGTACCTCCTCGTGGTGTCTGGTTTATGTTTTGTTTTCTTTGTGGTTTGTTGTTTTTTTTTCTTTTTCCTTTTTTTTTCCTTCAGCCTGCCCTACTAAACCTGTCGAGATGCAGCAGCTGCAGCCATGTATAACTTGCAGTCATCTCCCATATTTCTGACGCTTCCCCCCCTCTGTTTTTGTTTAATCGCAGAAAGCGCCTTAAACGAGAGTTTACGGATGTGCTCGTCTTCCATGAACATTCGCATCAGCCAGGAGGATTTTGTCCTCAAGCTTGAAGGGGATCAGGAAGTCAGTCTGAGGAAAGGAGACTGGATAGCCCTTTACCCTCAGATTTTGCACATGGACCCCGAGGTCTATGAAGATCCTAAGGTAAACACTCCGCTGGTGTTACTCTTCCTACTTCAGGCACATTGCAGCAGCCTGGCCTTTTGTGATAGGTTTTTTTCTTTTTCTTTTTCTTTTTTTCCTGCTGTTCCTTCTTGTGGAACAAATCTTCCGACTTTCAGATGTATTTTCGAGGGCCCTATAGGTCAAAGGATTCATGGCCTGAAGAGAGAAATATGGTGATGAGACTGACTGCTACTGCTTTCAAAGGAATTGACAATTGCACATTGACTACCATAAACTTTAGGCTAAATGTGGGTTTTGTTTGGCAGTGGATCATTTGATACCCAAGGAGGGCTGAATAATAGAAGGTGGTTTAAATAGCAAATAATGTGGGCCATTTAGCTAAGTGCCCCCAAAGCATCATTGACTCTCTGAAGCCCTATAATAGCAGTCTTACTTGAGCCTTATGCTTTTTCACCTCTCTTCATAGGGATTCACCCCTTCTTGATCAATTAGTATAGTGTTGTGAACTTGAAACTGCAAAGCTGTTGCTCCACAATGAAGCTCCGAGGGTAATTGTGTCATCTCCTTGTATTTTTCTCTGACGCTCGAGTTAATGAATATCAAAGACTCGAAATTAATCCACCCTGCCTCAGCCTTAATACGGCTTCAGAAGTTCACCACCTGCATGCAAATTGAATAGTCCTAGTCTCCAGTAGGTTATTCCACCAGGTTGTTGTCCAGGGTACCACATAGGAGGTGAAGCTGTATATACGCTGAGGCCATTAAATGCCTCCTTATCCAGAGAGGTAGGAGTTACACCTGAATCATTCCTCATCCCCCTTTTCCTAGGCAAACAGCTCTCTCCGTGTCATGCTCATTTCCAGCCTTGATATTTGAGCCAAAGATGCGTTTCAGACCGCAGTTCAGCTTTGGGAGACATAGGATGTCTTTAAATGTTTGTAGAAACCCCATGTTGGAGACAGTGCTCCTTGAAGCTTTTCCTTTTGGGAACTTGGGGATAAAGATGTGCATGTGGGGTTGCAGAAGAAGGGTGATGTTCAGGTGCCTTGTTTGTGCAGGACAGCTTTTCGCTGTGCAGGAGCTCCGCCAGAGGCAGTGAGAGGAGGTGTGGAGTGTGTTGGAGTTAGCAGAAGTAGGGTATAGTTACAGGTATGAATACAAAGGCCACGAAAATGGAAGTGACATCCAGTAGAGCCCAGCAGTCTGTACCCACCCAAAAATAAAGACAAAGGCTGCTAAGAAAATCAGTGTTTTAAAAAAATCATATACTGGCAAATAGTTAATTAATATTTTTATCCTTATAAGCCACAACTAGCAAATAAGCTTTTTTCTCATTTTATTCTTAACACTTTATTTTGGAGAACATTATTGATTTGTCAAAAGTCCATCTGTTTGTTTAGGTCCTAGACCAAAGCATCAGAGCGGTAGCTGAGCCCCTCCCTTATTCAATAATTGTCAGAATACATTACCATATTTCTATTGCTTGAATATATCTGCTTGGTATCAGCTCTGCTCAGCTTTCACAGTACAGCTTTAGTTCATATATTTCATCTTTTTGATAGTGAATGAGCAATCCACACTTTGCAGTACATTGATTTCAGCACATGGGCCCTCTCGAAAAGTGGGGAAATCACTGTTCTGTTTGGTTCTTAAAATATGCAGTGTGCTTTCAACAATAACTACTGAAGATCAGATAGAGATGGAGAATGAATTTTTTGAAAGGTGCAGTCTTGAGCTTGTCATGTATTTAGGGAAAACTTTCCTGGGAAAACAGGCAGCTTGACGAGATAATTTTGTAGCAATGCTTTTCTCCTGGATACATAAATTTAAGTTCAAGCTATCTTCTGCTTTGGCACCATATTGTATAAGTGTGAGCATATATTGTTGACCTCCTTCTTCACTTAGAGCCTAAATAAATGAGTCAATTTTTATGAAGTGGGTAAGTGAACCTCTGAATCATAACACAGCTAAGTTACAGAGCTCAGTAATTGAACTCTGCAAATCCCATAGAATGAAATATGAGGAAATCCTGCAGGAAACCCAACATGGATGGTGGCTTCCCAAACAAAGCTAAATACAAGAGCTAAATACAAGATGTGACAGAGAGAGACTTACACCAGTCACAGGAGATTCCTCAGTTTTCATAATACTCTGAACAGGCCATCCACACAAAACTTCATCTCCAGTTTCTTCACCCTTTCCTCACCATGATCCAGCCTCTCCCATCCAAGCAAGCCTCATGCATGGCTGAAAGCTCCTGCGCTGTCAAAAATAAGTCTTCCCTTAAAAGCTAGTTTGCTGGCTCAAAAAATCTATCCGAACCTAGGGGATTCAACAACACAAGCATGAGTTTGCTGTCTCACATGTGTTTTCTGATTTTTCCAATTCCCTAGACAACAATTATTTATTTATTTATTTATTTTTGGTAAAATGAACTACAGCTTTCAGATGGCTCTTGGCATTTGGTTTGTTCCAGTATGTATATATGTATGCAACACCATAGTTCCTCACATCTCCAGACACGAGGAGTTCACCTTGTAGATATATTCCAATTAAGTGATTTGGTTTAGTGGTTTTTTTGTTTTGTTTTCTTTTGTTTTGCTTTTTAAACTGTCACAGTTCATATTTGGCAGTGCTTTTTTTTGATCAACAGGTTTTACATTTCAGGAAGTGAATCTGTTTTAAGGAAGAGGAGGGTATTCTGGTCTTTCATTTCATAGAATCATAGAATATCCTGAGTTGGAAGGGACCCTTAAGGATCATCAAGTCCAACTCTTGACACCGCACAGGTCTACCCAAAAGTTCAGACCATGTGACTAAGTGCACAGTCCAATCTCTTCTTAAATTCAGACAGGCTCGGTGCAGTGACCACTTCCCTGGGGAGCCTGTTCCAGTGTGCAACCACCCTCTCTGTGAAGAACCCCCTCCTGATGTCAAGCCTAAATTTCCCTTGCCTCAGCTTAACCCCGTTCCCACGGGTCCTGTCACTGGTGTTAATGGAGAAAAGGTCTCCTGCCTCTCGACACCCCCTTATGAGGAAGTTGTAGACTGATTTGTTACTGTTCTTCAAAACACTTCCTTTTGGTTGGGGTATTCAATGAGACTGAAAATAATTATTTCTCAGTGAAAAAAAAAAAAAAAAAAAAAAAGAACATATAATGGTTTTTAACATTCTTGCCATGTAGAGAAACAGGTCTTCAGCACCCCAAGTTATATCCCCTCCAGTGCACATTCTCCTTCTCCCCTTTCTCATACCCCAAATCCCCTGCCACTGTTTTTCTCAACAACCAGACATACAGTGTGTTGTTTCCAGAGCCTTTAACCTAATGGGTAGATCAGTATCAGTGCGTTTTATCATTATGTTGTTTTGTGGTGTGGTGTTGTTTTTTTTTTAATCAGTTGAGGTGGTTTCTGTCTGACTGACTTGTTCCCAGCCAGCTCCAAATGGCTGCTGCTATAGCAGATGTATGCAAAGCAGGACAAATGCTAATGAGTGACCATAAGCAAGAAGTGTCTGTCATTTTTATTCAAAGCATGCAGGAGGATTTTGTAAGTGGTTAATTTGCCGTTGACTGAGTGAGGATGCCAGATCTCCTTCATTCAAAAACATGAATTATCTCTAAGCAGTGATCCTGCTGCTGGGAAGTAGTCAGAAAGATGTTCAGTTTATGGAATGTAAGTTACAAGCCCAACCTCAAGCCTTACCTGAAAGTACACTCGTTACAATGGTCAGTCATTGGCAGTTGTCCTGCTTTGCACATAGCTTCTGGAGCAAACCATGTGAAGGTCAGATGTGGGAAATTAAGCAGCAACCATCTCCAGCTGAAGGGAAAATTGACTGCAAAGTATCAGGTCTGCTTTTCGAATAATCTGCACCACTGGGTGCAAAAGAAGGATGGATTTTGCTCTGATCTTGCAAGAACAAGATCAGTGCAATGCATTGATTTATTCATAGGCATTTGCACAATTTGACAGATTATCCTTATTCGTGATGTATGTACCACACCAAGCATATATGATGCTTTACAAGAAAATTGTCCTTCCACTAAGGTTCATTGTCTCTGCTACAAAGCGGTCAAAATCTAATTACAATCAATACAGGCCAGACACTCAGTGGATGAGACATGGAAGTTGAAGGAACTTGATGTAACGCAGCTAAATAAGTGGATTTCATCAGTATTCTTTACAGGGGCGGTAACGTGAGCTAATGAAACTTGGGGCAACCAACTAAAAAGGAGAAGCTGTCTACTCCTTGTCTTCCTCTTGATCCTGGTTTCTGAGTTTAAGAAGTACCACTGACATGCAAACAAAGCACCTCATATAACTGTTTCATTAGATATCTCACTCTCTTTCTCTTTTATTTTCAGGAGTATAAGTTTGATCGTTACATAGAGAATGGCAAGAAGAAAACCACGTTCTTCAAGGCAGGAAGAAAACTGAAGTATTTCCTAATGCCTTTTGGCTCTGGGATCAGCATGTGTCCAGGGAGGTTCCTTGCGATGAATGAGATGAAGATGTTTCTTTTCTTACTTTTGGCTCATTTCGATGTAGAACTAGTGGAAAGCAAAGCTGTCAGACTTGATAACAGTCGTATGGGCCTTGGTATCCTTCTGCCAGACGTTGATATTGCCTTCCGTTACAAGCTAAGGTCCCTAAAAAAGTGAGCGGCTGCCTATATGTCTTCTACTAATCTCAGTGTTAGCTCTGTTTCCTCACTCAACTTTGTATTCCTGGGAATGTTTGCTTTTACCCTATCTGCTTTCACCTCCTCCTTACTTTTTTTTCTGAGGAGCAAAGCCCTTAGGCTAGAGGTAGATGTCGGACATGGGAACAAGCAACCCTGCCCAAGTTGTGAGTAGTGAGGTGAGATGACAAGCATTTGGCTGGGTAAATAGTCCCTATGAGAAGGATCCCTATACTCTTGGCCATAAGTCAAGTAGGTTTTAGAGGGAGGATGACATCAAGTTGAATCCAGGCCATTATTTGGGAAATGGGCTCAACAGACATACATTGGGAATTCCTCAGACTCCTCGGAAACCTGGCAATCCAGATACACTGCAAGCATGCTGGTAGAACCAAAAGGCCTCCTACCATAGCTGTGTCATGAGTTTCCCCCTTGTTAGATGGGGAGGTCCCACATACCCACCATCTGGAGGCATCACTACATCTGCTTGTAGAACAGTAGCAACAAATGGGGAAGTTAATTCTAGAAGGTGAAAGGTTGTTTAGAGATAATTGTTCTATTTGTTCTTTTTATTTACTCTCTTCCCTTTGTGATCCTGAGTGTCTTAGTCCTTACCTGGGAGATGTAATGAAAGCTATATGAGTTGGATGGGGGGTAGGGGGAAAGAATTTGCAAGAATGCCTTATAGGAAACACATCTCTGACTTGAGTGGTATGAATGTGAGTGGTATGAGTGGTACGAAGCAAGGGTGAACGCTCTGTTTTTGTGCAATACAAAGAAATTAAAGTCTATGATTTTTTCTGCAGATGATTAATATCATAGTAGAGGTTCTGTTGATTTTAGTAGGCCTTGGATCAAGCCTACATTATCTATTTTGCCTTTGAGCCAAAAGCAAACAAACAAACAAAAACAGTATACTCTTCAGGTAGAAAATATATGAGCCTGTTTGAAATGATTCTATCATCTCAAAAATTATCTTCTGTTTGTCTTACTGTTTTACTAGTGGCATGTATCTGTGTTTATTTTCACCATTTCTTGTGTTTATTAGTTGCTCCAGAAAGGCAAAATAGTGAGAGGACTTCAAGGAGAAGAATGGTATCTAAAACTACTTTTTAATAGTGTTTTAATGTGCCTAAGAAATACACAGGCAGAGTAGTGCAACCCCTGTTTGGAAACAGAACTGCTTCTCTACAAGATGGAAAACAGGCTCTTTGGGCCCAAAACTTGAGTAAGTGAAGACCTCAGACAGCCACAGAGGTTGGCTGCATATGGGCTTCACTGGGTGACATGATTCCTGGTGCATGGTGCACAGGATCTAAGATTTGTAGACCCTGTCTCTCTTCCTAGCCACCACTTTGGAGACGGAGGAGGATTCTCATGGCTGTCTCAGTTTGACGAGATAGTAATTGTGATGGGAGAATAGCCATGTCTGTGGGCCTTGCTTTGTGTTCCCCAAAAAATCTCAGTTTGCGATGTGCCAGCATAAGTTCTGCCCACACTGCCAGCTGACAAATAACGTTATACATGAAAAAGACTTCCCCTGATACGCTCAAGTGTCCCGTCATCATTCATAGAACTTAGAGTGGAAGAAAGATGAGTAATCACCGCAAGAGGTTATTTTGGGCAGCCAACCCTTAATCTATTCTGTGCCAGGATCTGCATTTCTCTAAATAGCTAACCAACCACAGAGGTGTGACCCCTGTCTGGACATGAGTTCGAATTTGCCCTACAGATGATGAATGAACTGCTGTCTCACCTGGAATTGGAGTACCCAGCAGCATTATAGAAATTTCTCAGTGATTGCTAAGCAAATCACTAAAAATGTTTTTTTTGTTGTTTTTTTTTGTTTTGTTTTGTTTTTTTTCCAGTATTTCATTGTCTGCATTTCTGTGTTTTTGGGGTGTCCTCCTCTGGTGCTGTCAGAGGTTTGATGCTGAAAAAAAAAGCACCTGACACTCTACTTTGTGCAAAAGACACATTGCTCTGAAAACTTCAGCTTGACTTGTCTCTTGTCTTTTCCCAGTGGAGCATCAGAGCCACTAGGTCATTTTGGGAATACTAAGCTGCAATCTGCTGTTCCTCAATCTTCCGTGTCTTCCAAAATCAGAAATTTTACTTGTCTCCTAAGCACTTGATAGCCTATGGATGGAAACTGCTACATACATACTAAGGTTTAGAATTATTTATTGTTATTTGTGTAGGAGACTGTTTAGTTACTCATGTAAAGCACATACCCTAAATAAGCATTAGGAGAAAGTCTTTCAAAAACTGGCACAGCCACATTCCAAATCCTCTGAGGAGAAAATTGTGTTTTTGTGAGATATATTGGATGAACATTTTCTCTTCACATATAATATCAATAGCATCTACAGTGTTAGAGTACACTTATATTAACTGGGCTTTGCGGTTGATTAAATGCCTTAACTTTGCTTCAACATTTAATCAACAGCAAAACCTGATTATTACTTTGTGCCACAGAATAAAATTTGATTTTATGGAGAGATTCCTGTACTCGAGTTACTTACTGCTGTACTTACTTGGTAGGAGCTATTCTGTACTCAGCCATAGCTCACAATCCAGTTTGGACATTAGAGCCTGTTTTATTGAGAGAGGAAATGCTGATATCATTATACTGTTGACTATATTACATTATTGCTTAAGTGTAAGCTGTAAAATGTCTCATGCCACAGTTATGATAAATCTTTCTTTGGCATCCAACTTTGAAACAAACCTGAAGCAACTGCGAAAATAACAGTAGGTACTTGTTTTAAACATAAGATTTTTTTTTATAATTGTGTTCTATTTTTAGGATTTTGAATGAGAATATCACAGGCTGCTGCATAATTTAGTAGGACATAATAGCGCTGTGCCAAAAGTACATGCAAATCATTAGTAATTTCAGATTAATTGCTGATCAGTTTGTACAGTATCAGTTATGAAATTAAAAGAAGATCTAGATTGTCTCCAAACTAGAAAATTAAATCTGTAGGCCTTACTTCCTTCTTCAAAAAAATAAAAAAGAGCCTTTCCCAGGAGCCAAAGGAAGGCTCCATGAAGGTGCTCAGAGGCTTTGCATGGGGGTTGGAGACCACACCTCGCACCACACAGGAGGCCTCTATTTTGCTGAGATAAGGTCAGTTGCTCTTTTAGCTCAGGAACCAAAAGGATCAACCTTAAGACAAAGCAAAGCCTGCCCAGCTTGCCCTGGAACTGTGTCCCTGGTAGACCCATGCTCCTGGTAGGTGACTTCTGCATCTTTAAGGCCTGCATACATTTGTGTACTCCATCTGCAGTTGAGGTAAGCTTCACGCCCTCTTCAAAGTCATGAGTGTTAAAGGAGGAAAGAGGAATGTTAGGCCTGGTTGGTTCTCTCCCAAATATTCTGCAACTAAGCAGGTGACTTAGTGAGAGTCAGCAGCTGGTCTGACCAAGAACAGCCTGGTCTCCACAGAGCAGGGAGTGAAAACCCATGGTATTCCTGGGTGAGCCTGCAGCATGCCTCAAGGCCGCAGCTGGAGCCAAGCTGGCCGCAACATTATGCCTGTGGTAGAGGGCCAGCTTTGCACGTTTTCTTCACGACATGAGGAGCAAAATGGTTTTTGATCATGTCCTTTGCCACAGACCCAGGAGCTCTTAGTGTTGGTCACTTGGACACCATAGTGCTGTTGGCAAGTGTTCAGTTAGGGGGGGGTGGAGGGAGATGGTGGGACCTTTTGTTGCCTTATCCCTCCTTTCCGCTGCAGAAGGGGGCTGCCCAACAGCCCCAGCAGCACCTGCTCGCCTTCCCCAGGTAACCCCACAGGCACAGGACCAGTCGGGAGGGCTACTGGGGGCCCTGGCTTCCCTCTGTTCATCCTGGAGTGAAATGGTGTGCCTACTGCTCAGTTTTAAAAGTCATAGAGCTGGTCTGTACTGGCCTCTACTGTAAGCTGTCACCTCCTATGGCTATACTGATACTATCTTCTGCTGTTAAGAAAAGATATATATATTTTTTCTGATATAAAATAGGTTTTCTAAGTCAGCGTGGCCCTGTGTAGTGTGTGAGAAGAAAAGTGAATTTATCATGACCTAATGTGAATACTAAAATGTGATTTTTTTTTTTTACTATTGTCATTTTAATTTACAGATTGTTGCCATTTTCATGTTGCCACTGAATATTGCTGTAACCTGTCATAAACTTACTAAACTGCTATATTTCTCCAAAGGCCACACTGGTCCATGTGTACCTGTTTGCAAATTTGACTTCCACATCTCTGTCAATATGTCCTAATGTACTAATATGAAACCATTTAAGAGTTGTTCTTCAGCTTACGGTTTTAAGCCCGTTGCATGTGACTGGTTTTGGCATTGCTATTTTTATGAGTAATTGCTGGTCTGTGAATTTCACTTGTAGAATTATAAATGATCTTTTATTTCATCATTATTGAACTTTCTGACATTCAAAAGATTGTGAATTGCTCTTAATTGTGCAAACTGACATTTTGTATATAGATGAACAATGGTTAGGTTCTATTTTAATAGTTAATATCCATCATTAAGGCTCTCAGATCGAATAAGGTGAATATTGTGAATTTCTGAGCGAGAAAATTGAAACTTCATTATTTTAGTAATCTAACACCTTAAGTGAATTTTGTATTTCAAGGATACAATAAAAATGAATATATCTATTTTAGTATTGAATGACTGTCTGTGGTAATTTTTTCCACCTTACATTTACACTTTTCTCACAGATTCACAACTATTGGTTTCCTTTTTAAATGATTCAGTCAGCATACAGCATTTTTCTGTTGCTTGATCTTGAAAAAAATATATATGTTTCTTTAGGAAAAGGGAAAAAAAAAAAAAAAAAGAACTTCAGCACTGGCATGGAGCAACTCCTTGGAATTTAGGAAATGATTAGGAAATGATCAAGTCTGCTTTACCCTCATGAAACTGAAGCCAGTTATTACCAGGTGAGGAAGAATGGTGGTACTTCTGACATTCTTAGACATTATTCAGAATTAATATAAAGATTTGCATTCCCAGTATAAAGATTGGTACCCAAATACAGTTCCTAGGTTTTTCCTTTTGCAAACCTCTGGGTAGCACCAGATGTACTACCTTGTGTAAATTTAGATCATTCATTTTAAAAGGGAAAATGATGGAAAATTGCTTCAAAACCCAGCACTGCATGAGCAAAGTACAACTTAGCTTTTCTAAGCATCACTGTAGCTACCGAATTCTGCCAGTAGCTGTTTAATATGAAGCTTGTATCCTAAAGAGATCACTTTTCTTCAGTCCTTCATGCAGAAATGTTAGTCGGGAATGTCTGTGAGGATTGTTGAAGAAACGTTGTAGAGAAGATAGACCTGCAGCATTTTTTTGTATTTGATAAATGTGCTTATAACTTTGTGATTGCATTAACTCCATATTATTTTAAAAGTTACTGACATTTGTAAAGAAAAAGTGGCATTGTTTGAGGTTTCTTGAAGGGCATCCTTCAGAGTGAGCTTTCCTTCATGGTCTGAAAGGGAGCTTTGTGGAGGAGTAACAATAGCTTCAAATATTGTTTTTTATTCAATCTTTGTTTTGACACTTAATACTTTTTGATGTTACTTATATTGCATTATATTTTAAAATTGAGACATCAGTTTATGCAAGACACATGCTTAATGCATATGAATAAAGTTATTTTAACTGTCAGACCATAGAAAGTGAACTATATTCCTGCCCATTACTTAAACGTGCCTGTGTGTCATGGCCAGTCATGTCCTGATAGACACAGCATATCAGAAAACTGATGTAATTATAAAAACACCGTTTCAAACTACACCTGTGAAAGTATGGTGATCTTTAAGTTAAATTCTGTGTTTATAAATGCTAATGAGTATGAAGAAATTGTTGCTGCATGCAAAGAACCATGTAAAAAATACCTAAAATACCCATTTCATTTGAAAGCAAAGGATTAAAATGTAGTGGGATCTTTACCCTCGTATAAAGCATCACTGTGTCTGTGTAACCCTTGCTATGCAGCAGGCTTCCCTGGGATCTCAAGTATGAGGTTGCCTGAATACCTCATTTGTAATTGCAGAAATACTCTTGTCTCCAAAACTATTTACACCAAAATAAGGAGTCAAAAGAAGTCTAAGCTTCAGCTGTTCCTGCTCGGAGCCTTGCAGGATGTTCAGTTAAACTGATTTCGACGCGGATGTATGTGCTGGTTTGTATTTTTCCCCAAAAAAAAACAGCACCTCTGAGCACAGCAAAGTTGAACACAAGTCTAGGGTCTGGCTACGGCGGCTGCAAACGGCAGAAAGTGAACTCTTTGCTATGACTTTTGCCGGCGAACTCCTGCAGCAGCCACCCCTCTCCTCCAAAGTCGCCAACCTCCCGCAGGCAGCAAGCCTTTTCCTCGCCTTGCGAGCCAATGACTCGTCTGGCTCCTCGCCGTCTCTTCCAGCCGCCTCCCGAGGAGGAAAGACATCTCCCCGGCGGCGCTTTCCCAAGTCGGCGGCGAGGGGAACCTCGGCTGAGCATCGCTGCAGGTGGGAAGCCGGGGGGCTCCTCCTAGGAGCAAACCCAAAGCTCCGAGGAAGGGGGTGAGGGGACAGGACCCCCACCCCCGGGAGTGAGCCCTGCCGGGGGTTAGGTGAGTTTGGAGGGCTTCAGCCGGTGGAGAGAGGGGGTTTACTCCGGTAAGGCGATTGTTTGCCCCTAATCCTCAATTAGAGGGATTTCAAACTAGTATTAGAGGGGCAATCTGTTCTGCAACTTCTCGGAAGAAATAATTGTTGATTTAGATAAGCGCTGATCCCTTCAGCGTTTGATGAAGACGTTAATTTATGGCTGTCTAGCAGTTTATGGCTGTCATTAGGTTTTCAGCTTTGTCTCTGTTCGAGATGCATCTTTCTCTTTATTTTCATCCGAGACAATTATGGAAGCAAACGGTTACGTTTGATCTAAAACGCATCATTTTCCTATAGCATTTCAAATTATTCACAGCTCATAGTTCTTACACGCGCATATATGAATTTAAAAACACAGCACTGAAGTGCTTGAAACAGCCCATAAATTCGCTTCGTGTTTTATTACACGTCTCGGAACCGGCTTGAGAGGAGAAGGGTGACTCGGGACTCGAGGGGGGGGGGGGGGAGGATTTAACCCTTCCAGAGCCCAGGGGAAGGGAGCAAACCCCGCTGGGGGAGGCTCGGTGACACGGAGCTGCCGGGGGACCTAGGGGACAGGGGCCGGCTGTAGCTCTTTGCTCAGACAGCTGCTGGTCCTTCCGACGGCTGGGACATCCTGGGGGGGCCGGAGTGCCACTTGCCCAAAGTTTTGTCCTGTCCGACGGCAAGTTCCCTCTCCCCTCGGCCTGTTGGCACCCAAGTGACAAAGGATGCTGCAGGGAGCCGCCGAGCCCGGGCTCGTTTATTTTACACCCCCACAAACCCCTCCGACATCCCCCCTCTGCCACCAAAACCCGAGTGTTAATTGCTGTAAAGTTTCCGAGCACGTGGATAATTTACTTTGACTGCTGCGTTTTAATTAAAAGCAAACTTATTTATGTTTCTGATGTTTATATTACGCGATTTAATTACGTTTAGAGGCAGCGTCGCGCTTTTTTTTCCCCCCTTCTACCCTAAATCACATTTTCATTAAAGGTTTTAATAAGAAAACTCACTTGACCACTATTCATTATCTAGTCCCCTCCATGCACACAAGTTCACTTACCCATTCATTTATTCACTTACTCATTCCAGCAGATCCGCTGCAACTGCTGCTAGCAGGGATGTGAACACTCATAATTATTTGTCAAAGTCTGGAAAGTGTATTATCCCTTCTTCTAGTGGTAATTAGTTACCATAGCATCTAATACGTAAATGTGCCCAGAGCACACCATTAACAGTTAAGCGGAGGATTCAATTTAACACATGATTATATCTTTCATAAGTCATTACATTAGGAAAGCCAATGTCACTCATGCTGGGACGATTTCAGGCTCGGGGCCGGGGGAAGGGAGCGGGTCCGAGGGGGCGTTTGGAGCAGGGCCGGGGCTGCTGCAGGTGAGGAAGCTTCCCTTTCCAGGGGGGACACGTCCCTCTTAGGCTTACTGATAGATCGGGGGAGAAGAGGGGCGGGGGAGCCTCTCTCCTCCCCCTGCCCGACGGGACCTGCCCCGGGACTGGCCCCGCGCCCTCTCCTCGCTCCCCAGGGGTGACAGCAGCGAGGTGCCGGCAGTGGCAGCGCCCCCAGCCCGCACGGAGCCCCCTGCCCTCTCCCAGGAAAGCGAGGAGGAGGCAAAGCGAGAGCTTTAAAGTAGCAGCCGGGATGGCAGGGAGTGCAGAGCGAGTGCGGGGCGCTTCCCTCCTCCCTGAGCATCCTTCGCAAGGGAGGCACAGGGAGAAAGACACCTGGGCGACATCGCCCCGGAGAAGAAGGAGCAACGAGGTTAAGCCAGACAGAGCCGGGAGGAAGGGGACGGTCCCTGCAGCCCCCCCGGGAGCCCCCCAGCCCGGTGCCGGCATCTGCAAGAGTTTCAGCGAGGGCTGGCCTCTGTCTCGCCTCCCCCGGTGTCACCCCTGTCCCATGGGCAGCCAAGAGCCAGAGCCTTCGAGGGGACGGCTCCGGGAAGGCTGCTCGGAAAGGAGAGGTATTAAGCAGTAAATCTTGCAGCAAATGCGTCCTGCGATGTTAAATGCACGAACACACACACACACACGCACCCGCACACACAGAGGCACGCACCACGCCAAGCTGGTGGCGGTGGTTAATTCCTAATCAGAATGATGGACAGCAGAGACAGAACAATACAAACTAATGGCTGTGTTGCTGATCACTTTACCCCTTGATTAAAGACACCCAATTATGGCGCAGAACAGTGTCGTAATTATGTTCCTTAATCACATCCAGGAGGTTTAATTGCCTTAACGATGTGTTTCATTAAATGAATTTAGGTATTATAGTCGACAGTTTTCATACACAGTTGTTTTCAAATTAACATAATATTAGACATCGTCATGGAAATTGTTTTAATAATCATAATTAGACGCACCCAGCCTTTGTCTAGTAAATGCTGAGAGACGCTTCTCCTTGCGCCTGGGGGCTGATCTGCCCACCCTCTCTGGGCTGCCTTCCCACAGCTCCGTGGCACTTTACAGTTATGTTTCCTGAAAAGTTACAGGTTCTGATTAATCTTTTTTGATGGCAAGTGGAGCGGAAAATATTTATCCCCTTCCCCCGCGTGCAGGGCTGCCGATGGGAGCGGAGGCACCGCGGACACCGGGCGCCGGCCGGAAGGGAAGGAAGGAGGGGGCCCGACGGAGAGGCGGCTGTGCCGGCCCCAAAATTTGGGGGGGGGGGGCAAGGAGGAGGTGGAAAGGGATAGGGGGACGGCTCACCTCGGGGTATCAGGGGGGACTAAGGCGCTGTCACCCCCCGAACCCCCTGTAGGGGCCCGGTGAGGGAGAAGAGGGAGCTCCTCGGCCCCATCCCAAGGGCTGGGAGAGGGGAGGGGGGAAAATGGGGGGGGGCAAGGCAAAGGAAAGGAGCGACACCACCGCCCCCCCCTTAAATCTGGAGGTGTATCCTTAACAGAGCACAGCATAATACAAGCGTTTGTTCAAAATATTTTAATAAAGATTCTTTCCGACATAAATACACATACAAACGATCGTACATTGCTGTCATAATCTGATTGACCTATTTAATATATATCACTCTTTACACATCCGTGACCTGCCAACAGATCCATCATGGCTCCTATTTCGCCATCCAACCTGACAGTCCGAATTTGTATTATCTGCAAGTAGTGGAAAATAGCAGGACTCGTTTTGGAATAAAAAAAAAACGAACCAAAGCAAACAAAAATCTTGATTTACAAATGGCAGAGAGACAGCCACCCAGCCATGCAAACTCAAACTGAAGGCTCACTTTGGGTAAATAGCTACTTCTTGCTCTTCATCTCTCATTTATCTTCAAAAAAAAAAAAAAAAGATTAAAAAAAAAAAAAAAGAAAAAAATTACCCCACCCTCCCACCCCGCCCCCAAGAAAAAGAAAAGGTAAGAATTCCACGCGTTCTGTAAATCAGCCTAAAGTACTTTAAAGTATTTCAACTTAAATAATCATCCACAGTCAGAATAATTTACATCCACGTTAAAAGCGGTTTAAATTATACCTTTGAAAACCACCCAGCGCCTGGGAAAACATTGGCTTGGCAAATGTTCTTGTAGCAGCTATTGCTCTGATGCCATGTAAAAGTAAATAGCTATTACCTGTTATAATGCCTGTTATAATGCAAAGGATACCCTCTCAAAAATCAGTGGGTTGAGCAATTAAGAATACACCTTTCCTGTAATTTTTGGACTGAAGCAATTTATTAAAGCTCAATTGAAATACAGGGATGATGCAACTTAAAATCCAGATGACCTTTCATAAACCTAAGCAGCTCGGATACATCAACATTTCTGGCTATACGGCGTTGGCAAATAAACGTTTTAAAACACTTGGCACACAGTTTAAGTTAATCCATAAACAGAATTTTAGAAGCATTTTAAAGTAACCGCACAGAAGACCCGTGACCTTAACACATGAGAAATACTGTTGGCGTGGGAGGGTCAGTTAAAGAATAACAAATAAATATCATGTCTTGTTTATACATCATTGCGAAGTGGAAAGAAACAAGGTGCACGTAAATATTTCTTTGAAAAATGCGATACTTTCGGCCACACGGAGGAGGGGTTCGGATCGGTTATTTTTTTGCCGTTTTTTTTTTTTCTTTTAACTCTCTCAATTTTTTTTTTTAAATCACTCTCACCAGAACTTTGCGCATTTTCACAGGATCAAAGTTTAGAGACGATAAAAAATACAAAGTCTTCCATAGCAGTGGTCCAGTCTCTTTGTTTCTGCGAGTCGCTTAAATAATAAGTTTACATTTCAAGTTTGTTCGTTTCCTGGCTCAGAATAATCATAATACTGCTAATAATAATTAAAAAAAAAAAAAAAATCTATGCTCGAGTGCCCTCTCTGATTTGTCCCATCCATCCACCTCCGCCGCCGGCTCCTGCCCCGGGACCGGCCCCGGGACCTCGGCGCCCCGGGCGGGCAGAGGGGCGGCGGGGCCGGGGTCCCGGGTGGGGGTGTGGGGGGGTTCTCTCCATCCCTCTCCGCGGCTCCAGCCCTCCCGGCCTGCCGCCTCTCAGCCTCTCCTTTGTGCGGGTCGCACCTCCAGGGAAACCCCCCCGGCACCCCCGAGGCTGAAGCCCCCTCCCCGCCGCCCCTCCGCCCGCCCTGGCCCCGCGCCCCTTTCCCACCGGGGCCCGTCTCCGTCCCCAAAAAGCCGCCTTCCCAGCGGGGATACGGGGGAGCCCTGGCGGCTCGCAGTCCCTCCTCTGCCCCCTCGCCCCCCGGCCCGGCCGCAGACCCCCGCTTGCCACCGCCGGTGCCCGGCTACCGGAGGCGGGGAGGCGGCGGCGGCGGCGAGGCTTAAGGCTTCTCCGTGCACTGTTTGCAGAGGCTGGAGGAGACGCTGTTGAAAATGGCACATTTCTCCGGGCAGGAGGTGGCGGGGGGCAGCCCGGCGCTGAAGGGGTAGCCGGCCGCCTGCTCGTAGGCGCCGAGGGCGGGGTGCAGCGCGGCCGCCGCCGCCGCCGCCGCCGCGGCGGAGCTGGGCAGGGAGGCGGCGGAGATGGCCTGGCCCTGGTTGAGATAAGCCACGAGGCGCCGCATCTCCTCCAGGGCCTGCGCCTGCATGAGGATGTAGTTCTTGGCCAGGAGCAGCGTGGCGATCTTGGACAGCTTCCGCACCGAGGGGCTGTGCGCGTAGGGGATGACGGCCCGCAGCTCGTCCAGCGCGTCGTTCAGGTCGTGCATCCGCCGCCGCTCCCGCGCGTTGATGTTGAGGCGCAGCGCCTTCTGCTCCTTGGACTTCTTGCTGCCGCCGTGCCCGTGGCTGTTGGAGCAGCCCCCCTCGGCCGCCTTCGGCCCCACGCCGCCGCCGCCGCCGCCGCCGCCGCTGCCCCCGCCGCCGCCGACCGCCGGCGAGGCGTCGCGGGGGTCCCCCCCGGGGCCGCGCAGCAGCAGCTCGCAGCGGCCGTCGCTGTCGTCGTCGGGGCTCTGCTCGCCGCCGCTGCTCTCGGCCACCGAGCTGCGGCTGGCGCTCTCGCCGTACTTGACGCACACGGAGCCCGGCGGCAGCCCCAGCGGGTCCCCCCCGCCGCCGCCGCCTCCGCCGCCGCCGCCTCCTCCTCCGCCGGGCTGCAGCAGCGCCTCGGGCTCGGCCGCCTCGTAGCAGGCGAGCGGCGAGGGCTGGCGGTCGCGGGGGTGCGACAGGTCGAGCCCCGGGGGCGAGCGGAAGGCGGACTCCATGCGCTTGGCCGAGGCGGCCAGGCTCTTGTGGAAGAGGTCCTCTTCGGCGGGCAGCCCCAGCGCCCGCTCCATCGGCGCCGCCGCCGCCGCCCCCCTCAGCTCCCGGCCCGCTCCTCCAAGGCTCCTCCGCGCCGCGGCGGGCGGCGAGCGGGCGTCCTGCTGCCGCTGCCGGGCTCCCGGCTCCCGCCGGGGCTGCGCCCTGCCCGGCGCTGCCGCCGCCGCCGCTGCTGCTGCTGCTGCTGCTGCTCCGGCTCCGGCTTCGTCCCCGGCTCCGGCTTCGTCCCCGGCTTCGTCCCCGGCTCCGGCTCGCCCTCAGCAGGCGCCGCGCTGGGGCATTGTGCGCTGCCAGCGGAGCCGCTTCCACCGTTTATCTTGCTTGGATTCACCTTCAAGAGATTTCCGGAGCCATCAACCAGCAGCCGCCGCAGACGGGGGAGTCTTTTACATCATTATCTCTGAGAGTAGGTTATTATGAAGAAGACTCGCCTGTTGGGACAGAGCTTTCTACCCAATCAGGTTAACGTTTTAATTAATAGGATTAAAACGGTAACAAACAATCCCAGGCGCTATCTGGCCCTGAGTCTGAATAGTTTCATTTCCCAGGTCTGAAGACAGGCAGCAGCTAGAGCTTTATAAGAGGCGCCTGCTCCATTATTCTCCCTGCCATCTGTATACACAGCTTAACGCATATGTTTGCAAGACGTTGTGTCCTGTTAGTAACCCAACAACTGCCTTTAGCTTGACATGTGTGGCGACTTTCACTCATCAATGAGCACACTAAAAGCCCTACTTAGATCGAAGGATGTTCTTTGCCTCCTTCAGCAAATTACAGCCCTGCACTGCAGAAAAAAAGCCCGCTTGAACACTTCCCCTCCCGAGTGCTGCCAGCAGACTTCTGCTAACTTAGCCGCCGAGTCAGGAGTGACACCCTTTCCCCCCACCCCAGCCCACCCACCCCTGCATTTACATTCACTTCTAGCCCCCTCCCACCCCTTCCCCTCTTCTCGAAAAGGATCGCCTGGGAAAAATACTTAAAAAAAAAAAAAAAAAAAAAAAAAAGGATTTAAAGTCTCCGGACCAACCCGAGACGAGGTGCCCGCTCCTGCCCACCGCCAGAGTCCACCTTGCTTCCGTGGGAGGCGAATGGTCCCCAGCCCTCTTCCCCCAACTCCCCCCCCCTCCCAGCAAATGGAGACCAAACTGCGAGGAGGTTCCCCTCCTCCTCCCCTCAGCCGCTTTCGAGTAGCAGATTGCCGCTTTAGACTGATTATCCCCCGTGTCCCTATAAAAATATAAAGCCCCATCAGTTACCTTGAAAATGAACCGAGCTGGGGAGGAAGGGAGGGGTGAGAAAAGGGCAAAACCGGCGCAACTTTTTGGTGCCGTGGACCAACTCTTGGCAGCATCCCTCATCCCTTCATCCATCCCTCCATCCCTCCATCCATCCCTACATCCCTACATCCATCCCTACATCCATCCCTACATCCCTCCCCGGGGCAGCCCCGGGGCTGCGGGTGCCAGGGCGAGGGGCGGCCCCGGTCCGGTTCCCCTCGAGTCCCGGGGCTCCGGCTCCCCGGGGCTGTGCCGAGCCTCCCGGCTCTCCCCTCCTAATCGGCAGCCCAAAGGGCTTGCGTGAATTTTGTCCCGCTGCTCCTCCACCGCCAGACGCCAGCAGCTCCCTCCCCGCTTCATTGTCAGCGCTCTGAAAGCACCTAGCATTTCGCGGCGGGGTTTTCAGCCTCCTGACATCAGTAAAAACAATATTTCCCAACACTTGCGGCAAATCATTCTTATGTGGCAGAATTACTGAAGGCTATGAAATTTGGGGTTTCTCCGGTTTCATTAAAAACCTTTTAATTGTGTCTTTCAGAGTTGGCCCCAGGTGTTGGACTCTTTTCATTACATTTTGCTCTAATGTGATGAAATTCTAATTCTCTCCTTACCATATGGTTAAATTTCCCCACTGAGAATTAGTTGAAAAAGGAGAAATAATCTATTAATCTCTGTAATAGATTCACAAATGAGGTTTGCCACAGAACCTGTTTTTGAATGGTAATATCAGAACAGTTGGGTGCCTTGTTTCGGGAAAGAAAGGACCAGGCGACAACAGCAAACGTTTGAATTTTCACCTGGAAAGAATGAAAAGAAGCCAAGCTGCGGATTTCAAAGTAATTGACTGAGATTTCATCCAGCAAGGACACAACTACAATACGGCCCTCCGTCACCTCGTGCCTCGGGATCAGACACGAACACACAAGCCGAGCCCTGCGAAGAGGGGCTGTGTCCCCCCCTCCCCAGCCCCCCCCAGCCCCCTTTGGCTGCCGCACTTGTCCCTGGTCGCCGTCCAAGCGCCTCGCTCCCCTCCCCCTTTCCGGGGGATGCCACACCGTTAACCTCCATCATTATTAATCCGAAGGCATTTTACCTTTATTGTCTGCCAATTAGCGACTTCATTTTTCCCTGGGATCATAAACAAAGGGCTTTATAACCGCAATACTTTTATTTTATTTTTATTTTAGTTTTAAAAATCTGTTTAACGTCCAACTTGTGAAACTCCTGTGGTCACTTGAGGATGACGGATAGCATTATTCTGATATGATGCCTAGGGGGAAGGTTCTCGCAGCTTATTCCTTTGGAGACAGAGGTCTCCAGCTCCATCCCTCCTTCACTAATGCTGCCTCCCTCCCTCCTTTTGCCTTAAACTTTGGGGACCTCGAGTGCTCCCCCTCCGCAAGCACCGAGGGGGCCGCGCCGTCGGAGCGGGGGGACAGGGGCGGCTCAGCCACCTCCCCGGGGTCTCGGCCACCTCCCCTTGTCCTCGGTTGTGTTCACCAACATTTGCTCTGTACTCCTGCAATTTTTCTCCCTCTTCGTCTCTAAGCTCGTCCTTGTCCACCCATCAGCTGTGCGTGGATCTCTGCCCGGCCGCTCGTCTGCCTCGCCTTTTATTTATTCTCAGCCTTTCTTCTCCCCTTCTTTCTGGGTCTGCCCCCTGCTCTTGAAACTTTGCTGCACCCCAGTCATCTCGCCTGTGCCCTGCCGTGCTTTAATATCCCAACTTTCTGGCAAACTTTAGCTTTGGAGGGGGGAAAAAGGAGACAAAAAGGGAGCCCCGCTGGCTGCGATCTGCTTCTCCCCGCTCCCCCGGGCACCCTCCCGTGAGAAGTGGCTGTTTTGTAGTCTCCGGGAACTTTAGTTTGGAAGCAGGCAGAAGAATTTATAGAAGCTTTAAATGCGGGGCTTATAAAAATACCGAGGAATGGTCTTTGAGGTTTATGCACTCGTAAACTTTTGCTGATTGCTTCTGGGAAGTTGTCAGGCATTTAACACCGCGTTTATCTTACAGCGCAATGAAAACACATCTGCCCGGCGTCTCGTTACCTGCTTTAATTGTACCGCAGCCCCTTGAGCTCCTCTTCGGGCGTTATTTGGGGAAAGGAGCAGCCCCCAGCGCCCGGCAAAGGCGGCCGGGGGGTGGCCGCAGGCAGCTGCAAACTTGAACGTGGCTCTAGCACCAGGAGACCCCGGCTCGGGGAAGGCCGGAGGGTCCGGGGGGTCCTGGATACGGATTTTAGTCTGACAGCTCCTTCCTGCAGCCTGTCGTGCCCCCGGCACGCCGAGCCCTCTACAGCAGGGCACAGGCGAGCCGGCGGTCGGGGAGAGCCTGCCCTCGCCGCGGCTGCCTGCGTGTTTTCTCCACCCGTTGGCAAACTTTAGTTAAGTTCAGGGTGGAGAGGAGAAAGGTTAAAATAGAAAAATAAAGCCACCTCCATCACATCGTCTCCTAGTACAAACCTCCTCAGAGGTATCTCTCCCCGGTGAATTCCCAGGTTGGGAAGTTTTTATTATTATTGTTATTTTCTTCTATTTTTATTTCTTGTTTATTCCCAGGGACCACGCAGCCCACAGGTGCTGCGTGTAGGGGAGGAGGAGAAGGGGCCGAAGCTCTCCGTACAAACCTGCCTCCGGTGTCCCAGCTTTTTTTCCGGTCTACAGAGAGGGGGCCCGGCAGAGAAATTTGGGTGGCGAGGGGCTGCGAAACGCTGCTCCCGTGTCCCTTGCGGGAAGAGGGAAAAGTCTGCAGGGCTGCAGGGGCACCGGTGGCACCCCGGGGTCCCCGGCGAGCCCTACAGCCTCCCACCGCCCCCTTCCCCGCACGGAGCGGGGCTGCTGGCCGCCAGCCCCTGGCCCCCGCCGCGGCTCTCCCGATCCAAAATCCACAGCACCATCTCCTGGGCAGCAGGAGAAGTGCACTGAGCCCCGGCACGGCTCGTCTCGATCCGGGAAGGAAGGTGCTGGAGACGCCGAAAGTGACCTGGAAATGTAGAGGTGGGGGAATCCGGCCGAAAATGCACGCAAGAAGCATGGGGAAGGGAATGATCACTGGCCTACTTTTGAAGCTGAAGCCGAGGGACTAAGGGATAAGCCTGGGTAAGAGTCAAGAGGCTCTCAACAGGTTTTTATTAATGCATTTATGTAGTCACACTTTGGGAAGTATATGCACTTGAAATGGACTTTGGCTGGAAGAGCCCGATGGCATTCCAGGGTCAGGGACAGCTCAGGGTGCATGAGCACTGACTGAAGCGTTACCTGAGGTTTAAGAACGACTAGAAGAGACCACGATTCAGCTTGTTTTGCTTTGGTTTTGGGAACTTTAAGACTCTGGCCATCCCCAATCTTTTTCTTTCTTTCTTTCTTTCTTTCTTTCTTTCTTTCTTTCTTTCTTTCTTTCTTTCTTTCTTTCTTTCTTTCTTTCTTTCTTTCTTTCTTTCTTTCTTTCTTTCTTTCTTTCTTTCTTTCTTTCTTTCTTTCTTTCTTTCTTTCTTTCTTTCTCTTCTCTTCTCTTCTCTTCTCTTCTCTTCTCTTCTCTTCTCTTCTCTTCTCTTCTCTTCTCTTCTCTTCTCTTCTCTTCTCTTCTCTTCTCTTCTCTTCTCTTCTCTTCTCTTCTCTTCTCTTCTCTTCTCTTCTCTTCTCTTCTCTTCTCTTCTCTTCTCTTCTCTTCTCTTCTCTTCTCTTCTCTCTTCTCTCTTCTCTCTTCTCTCTTCTCTCTTCTCTCTTCTCCTCTCTTCTCTCTTCTCTCTTCTCTCTTTCTCTCTCTTTCTCTCTTTCTTTCTCTCTCTTTCTCTCTCTCTCTCTTTCTTTCTCTCTCTTCCTTCCTTCCTTCCTTCCTTCCTTCCTTCCTTCCTTCCTTCCTTCCTTCCTTCCTTCCTTCCTTCCTTCCTTCCTTCCTTCCTTCCTTCCTTCCTTCCTTCCTTCCTCCCTCCCTCCCTCCCTCCCTCCCTTCCTCCCTTCCTCCCTTCCTCCCTTCCTCCCTTCCTCCCTTCCTCCCTTCTCTCACTTTCCTTCCTCACCCTATTTTTCTCTTTCCTTTCTTTCTCCAGACAACCACCTCTAAGGCATTCCCTTCCTAACTCCTATAAATTCTCATGCTTTGGCCAAAGCAGAGTTACCTGCACTGCTCAGCAAACAATTCCCTGGACTAACGGAGCTACCTACAATGCTTATTTATCTCCTTCAGCCTGAATTATGCCTTACACAGCTCCATCCAATCATGCCACTCTTGTTTCTAGCTCTCAGAGCAAGTCCTTATTCTCTCTGTCCCTTTGAAACACCCACAAGAAATGTCTGGATGGGTCTCAGCAGGAACAGAGGCCAGAGTGCTGGCCATGTACAGTTAGTATTTACTCCCTGTCTATCTTTCATGCTTATACTCAACTCTACTTTCTTTATATTAGAAATGTTCCACTGTAATGAACGTGGCACTGAACTTACTCTTCCCACTACTATTTGGCCAAGCTATAGATGTTTATTTTCAGTTAATATTTCATTGCCAATAGGCATTTCCTTTTCCTTCCATGCTTCTTGAACTCCTTCCAGTTCACCTTTATTGGTACTGAAAGTACTTAAATCTGAAAGCAGTAGTCGAGTGCTATCTCATCAGTATTGTATACTGAGAGAGACATCTATCACTTCCCAGGTACATGACACGATGCCTCTGTGTTAGAAGCCCAGAAATTACATTGGATTTTTTTTTATTTTTTTTTATTTTTTCCACAGTGCTAGATCTTATTTAATTTACTGAGGCCCATACATCCAAATCTATACGTTGGTAGGCATGTATATTACACCTACTGTATTCCCTTCAGTCACCACTTTGCAATTATAGGAAGAAAAAAATGCTTGCGTGTGCCTTTCTTCCCTTCTTTATAAATCCATGCTGTTTATTGGTTGTGGATCCGTTCTCCCCTAAGTACTTAGGATTTTTACCTTTTAATATTTTTTCCACTATATTACTGCAGTCTAAAGTTAGCCTTAGCAGATGGTAGATGACAGGTTCACTCTTTCTCTTCCTCTTCCCCTGCCACTTTTAAAGACCAGTAACGTGTTCCCCTTTCTTTTCAGACCTCTGAGAGCTCACTAATTCTCCAGAAACACTTTAAAATAATTGTTAGTAGTTTGGATAAGTTCATTAGTGAATTCCCTTTACTCCCCATGCTGCACATCACAGAGATATGCTCAGTTTCACATACTTAGTTTTCTCCCCCTTAACCTTCCTTATGACCTTCTCTCAACAACTCTAAGTACAAGGATTTATTTTCTAACAACTGTGCTTTATTTTTCTTTTAAAAAATGCAGTTTGATACATTTTCTGATTTAGAATCATCATTCCTTTTGTTCCCTTCTTCAGAGATTAACAAACCTGTTTTATTCCTAGCAATTCTCTTCATTCCCTTGTAATTAAAAGTTCATCTAGAATCTATGCACATCTAAGTAGTTGCTATATTGAAAAATACAGGCACTATTGCTAGCAACTCTGTTATACTCTATAAATAAGGCAATTTTATATGTTTAATAACTTATCAGGGGCATAAAATACAAAAATGTGTTGAAATATAGTTCAGGAAGAGTAAAAATCCATATATTTAACAGAGAAAAATTATTTTGTTTTCAGACTTCCTATATTTCAACGGCTTTTAAATTAAATTGTAAGCTCATTTCCCATTACACCACTTCAGTTGCCAAGATAAGTAACAAGGGAGAACAAAGGATTTCCTTCCTGGATTACTTTACTAAATTCATACTTTAATCTCTTGGTAGACGATGTTTTTCAAACACACTCAGCTGTCTGATTGTCAGCTTTATGTCTCAGGAAGTATTCCCAGCAATTCAGGTACAGTAAAGTATCTACCTCTAGCAAGTCTCTGTGTACTATATAACTTTTATAGTCATTATAAAAAGTAATTTATTGAAAAAACTTAAACCTTTTCCAACTCAACTGACTTTTGATTTAAAGGTGTGTGCTCCTGGTTATGGTAATCAGGTGTGGTAGGTGCTTTTTCCAGAATTAGGTTTGCTGTTTATATCATGAAGTTTAGAAGTTATAAGAGTAACATCATCTAAAACATAGCATGTTCACTGAAACAGAGATATCTCAGCTCATGTTTCATGCCTACACTGCCCAGAATTGCACATATTACAAGGCAGGGGAACTTTTCCCTTTTTTAGATCACATTTTTTCTCTCAGGTACTCTTTTTATTTGCCTTCACTGTAGTACAATGCAGCGATTATGGCTACAGGGTGGATCTGGGGAAATGGCACATAACAAAAAAGAGGAAGCAGCATATCTCATTGGTATTTGACTGTTCTCTCTCCCTCTGTCTTTCTGCCTCTCATTTTCTTTCCATGTCTCTTTCCCTCTTTCTCTTTTTTGCTTGCTTTTGCTTTCTTGCTGTCTTGCTTCCTTGTGTTCTTGCTTCATATACCATATGGCCTTGCTTCATTATGAGATGGAACAGCACTGTTTTAAAAGTGACAAGATCCTTTAATAACAGCAGAGATCATGACCAGGAGGAAAACTCCTTGTAACAGTGCCTAGTTCTGATTAGCACTGTGACACAAGCTCACGATATTTTTGAGCCAAACCATTGCAATGGGATTTGAACTTGCAATTCAATCCAGAGATGAGGATGCTGCCAGCTACAGTCCCACTCCTGTCATGGATTCTGTGTGGGCAGAGGGCTTCTGATGCAAACTAGAGGACCCAACCTCACTGCAACCACAACAGCAAGGGAAAGAAAAACAGGGAGGCATGAGCAGGTGAGGCAGGGACCCTGCCATGCTTCTGAGATGACCAACTGCTGAGCTCTGGCAGCCGGGGGTGACTTACATCTGCCTTAGTGTTGCTCCACGTTGTGCTGGTAGCTCAGTGAGTCCTTTGTTCAGACCCAGTGCTGGCACACCAGCTGCCACAGCTCAGCCAGAAACCTTAATGGGGTAAGGACAGAGGCCAAATGATATCTATAGGTTGGAAAAAAAAAAAGGGGGGGGGGGAGGAGAGAGAAAAACAAACAAACAAACAACAACATACACATAAAAACCCACCACAGTTCAGCATTTTGAGGAACTTTGTCTTTCAGAGTATTTTGTAACACAGCCTCAGCTACCAAGAAGAGCTCAGGTAGTACAAAGTTTACACACAGCTTCCTTTCTGAGAGTAAGAACGAGTGACCAGCCAATGCTTGAGGGCTGACAAAAGCATTTAGCATCCTTAGCCCCTGCTTAGGCTGTCACAGAGACTTACCGATGTTTCCTTTGCAGAGTTATTTGATTATTCCAGGAGAGGACTGCTGGAGGCAAGGGGCTCCATGGACCTGCAGGCTGAATCCACCAAGGTGACAGTCATCTTTGAAGAGGCAACTTTGCAGGAGGATCAGAACATATTTCAGACTGATTTACTTCATTACGGTCCAACTTCTCTGGTTGACCATCCGTTTGGACAACAGCTTGATTTAGCTGAGTTCAAATGGGCATGAAAACAAATGATGTGGCTTGAGGCAAGGCGAGGTGCGCCTGATTTACAGAATGTGTAGGATTGCAGCTGGGGACTTGTGAGCTAGGGAGGCGTTGTCAGGAAAAGGGCATAGGCAGCCTTTTCACATTGCTGGCTCTATACTTGCTTCTACATATAGCGTCAGACTAGGTTAAAACAGGAAAGAAGCCTTCTTTAATGTACTGGTCAATATGTGTTTTGACTTCATCAGTAGCTGGATCAGGAACCAAACAAACCGCATTGTGTTATGGCCTGCAAGGTGACTTCACTGAATTCAGCTTTATACCAGTCTGGCTGCCCATCAGACTTGGAGGAATGCTTATTTGAGCTGCCAGAGGCCCCCTAAGGCACATTTTTTAGACATGGGATTTTCCCTGTTGCTAATCGTGGCCATAGGAAACTATGCCGGAATTTCTCAGCATAATGGCAGGGGTGTGGGAGATGGAGGCTGCAGCACTGACCCTCAGCTTTGGTAAACTCAAGTCATCCTGGGGACCCATGTTCTTCATCACAGGACACACATCAGGTTTGCCCTTTGGGATTCTGGTTATCTAGTCTCTTGGTCCAAGTTTTGCTTTTTCTAAATTTGGCCTCCCTTCTTTGTACTATACCAAATGATTTCATTCAGGATTCTCTCACTTGTTAGGGTAGTTTCTGTGTGTTGTTCTTCTGAAATAAAACAAACAAGCAAAAAAAAAAAAAAAAAAAAACACAACCCCCTGAAAGATAACACAGATTCAAACACAAAGCTTTAGGCTTTGGTAATTACTCCTGCATATCAGATGAAGCCCATGGTGCAGAGGAGTATAGCTGCAGAAAGCTCACTAAACTTCTGCTCATGCATGGGATGAATCTGGACCTAAGTGCCCACACATTAGAAGATTTGGGCACCATTTTTAGTGCTAACTCCAGGATTATACTGGTAGCATGAGACCAGGCACAGTGAGAAGCACAGAGCCTGTAACATGTTGTTATCATATTCATGCTGTTGATTCTGATTCTCTGATAAAGTTAATTGACTGAGTCAGGGCAAATTTGCTCCACACCTGCTCTGGACAGAGCAGGCTCAACCAGCTCTAATCAATCACTCCCACCAGGAAACTGGAACAAATGGTGGTGGCTCTGTTGGTGCCAGAGGCTGATCTGGGTGGCACTGGTGAAACCACAGCACAAGACTGTGGGATGGGGGGGAGTCCTCCCTGAAACCACTTCATTTTTAACCCTTATGGTAGTACATTCCTTCAACCTTTCTAATAAGCTGTTCTGGTCTCAGTGTCACTCACTTAATACTCTGGCAACATTTCTTTTGGAAAAAAAAATAATTATTTTTATTTTATTTTATTTTATTTTATTTTATTTTATTTTATTTTATTTTATTTTATTTTATTTTATTTTATTTTATTTTATTTTATTTTATTTTATTTTATTTTATTTTATTTTATTTTACTTTTTCAACTGGTCCTTTATCATACTGATTCTGTGATGGACCATGGAAATATTTTTCCTGTGGGTACCTACACTCACACTCCTCCTCTGAGTGCCTTCAGCCTTCAGCAAGGAGGGTTGGCTGCAGTTTGCTCTGCCTGTAGGGCCTGTGGATCAGAAACAGCTCTCCAAGCTATTTGCTGGACTGAATCAGCTATTTGCTATCTCCAATCCATTTGCTGGATTTACTCATCAAGAGACTCACCCCAATTAGGGCATGTATAGAAATGGCTATAAGGCACCCCCAGAGCCTGCCTCAGCCTTTGTTCCTGAAGCCTTTGAGCCTGGGGTGCTCAGCCATGAGTCTGATGGGAGCTGAAACCGTGGCTGGGGCTTCAGAAAAAAGATCAGTCAGCCACCGCAGAAGGGCTCAGAGGCTGCCTCTAGCCTGTGGGACAACTGTGTCCTGCTCATGGGCTTGGCCTCTTCATCCCTGGCCACAGCACCATGCCCCCCTGGCATAGCCTTGGCAGGGTGGTTGGGTCCTTCGGCTCGAATGTGCCCAGGACCAACTCTTACAGGAGCGACTGAAAACTGCCAAGCCAAGACAAGTGCCAGATCTGAAATGGGACACAGAGAGGGAGGGTGACACTTGGACATGGCTGACACCTGGACCTGTCTGAGAAGCTGAAATGCTATGACAGAAGAGACCAGAGGCAGAAAAAAAAATACAAAAAGCACAGCTGACATACACAACGAGTGGAGTGACCTTTATGTACATGATAAACTCTGCAGATCAGCACAATGTCTAGAAGCTTCAAGTGGTAGAAGAAAGTAAAAGATTTGTATGACTTTTCCAGCATTTGTAAGTGGAGAAGAGCTGGGGCAAGAACAAGGAGAAAGGTAACAGCTGTAGCAGCTGTGGAAATCCCTAGGGGAAACGAGCAACTCCTTAGTAGAAGACAAGTGGATTTGAAAAGTAGCAACATAAGAATAAATTGTAAGGAAAGACCATGCAGAGATTTGGATCCTGTAAGCTTTCTGTTTACATGTTGTGGCTACACACTCTCATCCTGTGCTAAATGCAGGTTTACATTACTCCCTAGTTACTGTGGGATCAGGACTTTTAACCTGGGGCAAGAGGGCACACAAGGGGTTGTTGTGCTTTGTGCTCTGCCTCGTGATATCTTGCTTGTGTCTCCAGATGCTCAATCAGAAAGGAAGGAGACAAAGATTTTAAATTGGATGCTAATGAACAAATCAAGGCATGGGCAGAAACAGTTATTAGTCCTCTTGTCCTCACCCCGGCTGTGATGGGCACAGTAGTGGGGTGCTTCTCTCTGTGCCGGGCTGTGAAGGCATGGGAAGAAGTTCAGCTGTCCCAGTGAATTAATTCCTTGAACATCTGGTCTCCGTCTGCTACAGACAAGATGGTAGGCCAGATGGGAACGTCCTAGTGGCTGCAGTCAGCCTGGAGGGCACCTACTGCATCGTGCTCAAAGATATTTTGCAAATGATATATCACAGGACCTGAAGACCTTTCAAATAACAGATCTAATGCTACTGTAAAGTTAAATACTTTTTTTTTTTTTTTTTTTTTGTGTAAGGGAAAGATGTTAATCTAGTAAGACGTTAAAGATGTATTCACTGTAGATCCAGAAGGTAGATCACAATTCCAGGTAAAGGAAGATAAAAGGCGGAGAATGAGCATGAACACAGGCCGTGCACATTGTTTAGTTGCTAGTACACACCCTGCCTCTGCTTTCAACCTTTTCAGCTGACTACTTCCAAAATAGAGTTTGGGAATAGTCTGCAAAAAGGTCATGCCAGTGGTTTCTCCCAAAAGGCAATATGGACTTCACCAGGTTTAGCTACCTACATGCTATGTAGCCCTCTCAAACCATCCTGGAAGGCTTTGTGCTTCCAGAAGCCTGAACTCTCAGCAAGACCTGTTTGTCTTATTTTAGATCTATCAAATTAATAAAAGACACATAAACCAACAGTGGTATCTTGGGGCTTATATAGTGATATCCAGGGGCTTGAGGACACACAGGCTAAATGCACTGGGTGATGGGTGAAGCCATTCTGCTTGAAGAGGGGTCTGGCCCTAGTGATGTAGGTATCCATTAGCCTGTGCTGCTCTGCTGTGGCAGCTAGGGTCTGCTCCTCACCTTCTTTACTTAGGTGTGCAGAGATAGCCTCAAAGCTAGGACCTTCACCACTAGGACTGTTCCAGCTGACAAGTGCAGGATGCAGTTTCCCCAGGATGCCAAATGATGAAGGGAAATTTGCCTTACTGAACTGGTTGAACTAATCAGTACAGAGGGTCAGCAAGTTTTAGGAACCAACAGAAACTCAACATGACTGGTTCCAGTCCTTGAATTAAAACTTTTGTTTTTTAACCTTAACAATCAGTAGTAAAGACGTCTATGCTCAGAGACTGACCATACATTATTAATTGCCATCACTAAGCAAGGTGTGGCAGCTTCTACCTCAAGCTTATAGATTTTTTTTTTTTCCTTTCTTTTTTTCAGTTCCAAAACAGTGTTTCTACAGTTTGAATACAAACCTGACTGAGGTTTGGTAGTTGATAGAAATGCAGTGGAACAACATCTAGTGCTAGACCATGTTTATGCTATGTTGTGAGGAAAACAGAAATGCATCCAATTTCAAATGAAAGCTGGACAACAGCTGCCTACTGCTGGAATAAAACCCTGGAAGAAGAATGTAAGGATATTACAATAGGGTAGCCAGAACAGCTTACTTACAAAAATTATTGGCAGTTTAAGGAAAGGATGAGATTTAAAGGTTTTTATCTCACAATATTTTATTTTAAAGGACTTTATATCAGCCTGTATTGTGATTCTTAAGCAGTTACAGGAAACAAAACAAAACAAAACAAAACAAAACAAAACAAAACCCTTCACCAATTAAAAAAATAAACAAGTCCACAAAGAAATCATCTAGGAACTAGAAAATGCAAGAGGAATGCTAGAGGAATATTGTAGTGGCTGGAAAGAAATTGTGAGTATTCAAACACTGTTAAGGGTTATCATTTATGTAAAACATACAGATAAATTAAAGCAAAAGGACATAAAGACTAGCTATGGCCATAGGTGACACAGCTGGTATAGGGAAGATTTATTCCTTTAGGTCAAATTTGACACAGATTATTCACTGAGGTGTTTGAGAAACCTCCCTGTCCTCTCTGTTCTTGCTTCCCTGAGACAGCCTTGCTGTGACTAAATGGGACATTTTTGTATTTCAGATAATTTTTGCTGATCTGCTGAAACAGCAGGCACCGTTTAGAGTCACACAGTCTCAGCTAAGTGGACATCAGTTTAGCAGTTCACAGTAAAGTGCAGGCTTAGGTAAACACCCTTTAGTTCCCATTTTCTTCAGCCTGTTGGAAACTGTCACTGAGAAAAAGATAATGCCTAATGGAAGATAAAAAAAGGGCTATGGAGTCAGCTTCTGACTACGCTTAGTACTGCTATTACTGACTAGTGCCAATGAAACAGTTCTTGAGAGAACAATACAAAAAAATCTGTTATAAATAAAAAGAAATTAAGTACTTGAAAAAAATAAAAGAGAGAGATAAGGCAAGACCAGCATGCCCTAAGACCTGCTACCATTTGATAAAAACAATATGCATATCTGTAAGGATATCGGTTGTGTCATGAGAGGTAGCCTGGTGGTCATAGGAGGTTGTAACTCCAGATGGACACATGCTCTGCCAAGAGGCGAGCAGACAAGAGGTATTAAGTCAATTGTTTTGCACAAGACATTTTCAGGCAACAACCAGCAGGTAGAGCTGACTGAGTCCCAAAATATGGCACAGTCAGGAAAAGGATGCATCAAGGCAGACCCGGAGGTCCAAATGACAAATATGCAAATACAATTCAGCATCAATTCAATTATTTAAGTTAATAACTCATTTACAAGTGCTTGGAGGTCTTTGCTGTGTTTACTTTAGAGAGGCAATGAAGATGTTGATGGTGTGTTCCTGCTAAGGAAAGGTGTGGGGAAGTGTGTTGTGAGGCGGTGCTGGCACTTGCCCTTTGGAAGCTACTGTTGCGTTGAGCTCCTGCAGCGATGTACCGATCCATTTGCACACAAGCAATCCATGGAGCAGATCTCTGTCAGGCTCCTTGGCTCTTAATGAGTCTAAACAACAGCTGTTCTCTCTTTCTTTGGGCCAAAGTCAAATGCTGCAGCATAAAACATGTGGGTTACAGTGCCATGGAGGGAGTGTGTAATTCATCCTCCTGTAACTGCAGGCATATTGTACTTGCATGAGCAGCATCTGCATGCACGTGACACTCTAGAGGAGAGAGGAAGAGTCATGAAGTACAGATTATGGTTAAAAGGCCCAAAAGAACCACTGTGAGCATCTGATCTGACCTCCTGCGCAATGCAGAAGACTGCAATGAAAAACAGTATAAACTAAAGTCTTTAGAAAAGAGAATCTTAACGTTTCAGTTTCCTGTGTTAATGCACCATAACCTTAAGAGAAAGTGTTCCAATGACACCTATTCCCACGGTTTAAAACATGCAGTTTTCTCTTGGTTTGAATTTGACTACTTTCAGCTCCTTGGCATTGTGATATTATACCTTTCCCAGCTAGGCTGAAGATCATGTATACTCATGTAACTGAAGCATTTATTTCACACTTGTTGAAGTCAGTGTTTTGGGTTCCTTGAGTTTATCATGCTAAAACTCCCCTCAATGATTCTTTCTGTTTTATTTCTGAACCCTTTCCATATTGCTACCTGCCTTCCAGATAGGTGGGCAGCAAAACGACACTGTGCTCCCACTGCACTGGTTCATGGGGTCAATGGCTGAATTGCCACTTGAACATCAACACTGAATATCCAGCTGTCCCTTACTTGATATTGCCTGTTTATATATCTGAAGATTTCAGTAGCCTCAGAATTGCACTTGGAACTGGTGCTTAGGTCATTGGTCATTTTTTTCCACCACTAAAATCAGCTGTAATTCTTTGTCACACTGACAGTTGCAATCAAGTCATTTTTTTTTTTTTTTTATGATGTAGGCATTATATTACCTTACTTTTAGTCCTCTTGAACTCCTCCAGCACTTCACAGATTATATAAAATTGTAAGTTTCTTTGCCAACTCTTCTGAAGTTCTTGTCTACAAATTTTCCTACAATGTAATCCTCATCTACGTTTTGAAAGGGAACTCACATTCATTTAAATGCACCTGCTATAACTAACAGAATTTGCATATACACTTCAAATATGCTAAAACTTATGTTTAAATATGCATTGAAGACCAGGGAAATGGTGTTCTGCTACTCACTGATTTTAAAATCAGAAACCACTATTATAATAATTTAATCTAGGTCTGTCTATGAGGACTCTGGAGCAGGTTCAGTGCAAGAAGCAAAGAGGAACAGCCTGACATTGATAAATGAAGTTGTATATTTTGATCTAAGATTTGCCTGACTCTTAGACTGCATATATTATTATTATTATTATTATTATTATTATTATTATTATTATTATTATTATTATTATTATTATTATTATTATTATAAATTATTTTAATAATCAATATAATAATAATAATAATAATAATAATAATAATAATAATAATAATAATAATAATAATAATAATGTGCTTGTTAGAAATAGCTTCTACTTTCTGGGTGAGCTGGAGCAGCCATCTCAAGCAGACATTTTCTCTTGAAGCCTTTTCAGAGGCTTCAGCTGATGAGAAATGATTATGGTGACAGAAGAATTTCATCAACGTCTAATTAACTGTTAACATTTTTTATGAGTTCTAAATCTTATACACTGTCAGCCACAGAATCACAGAATGGTTGAGGTTGGAAGATATCTCTGAAGGTCATCTGGTCCAAGCCCCCTGCTCAGACAGGGTCATCTAGAGCATGTTGCCCAAGACCATGTCCAGTTATCTTTCGAATACTTCCACAGATAGAGACTCCAAAACCTGTCCGGGCATTCTATCCCTATGTTCACCAGCCTCACAGTAAGATGTGTTTTCTTGTGTTCAAGTGGAATTTCTTGTTTTTAATTTATGCCCATCGTCTCTAGCTTTTTCTGTGGACATTATTGAGAAAGTTCTGACTCACTCTTCTTCATTTCTTTCCCATCAGGTATTTATACATGTTGATAGGAAAAAATTCTTTACCATGAGGGTGGCTGAACACTTAACAAGCTTCCTAGAGAGGTGTTTTATGCCCCATGTCTGTCAGTGTTCAAGAGGCATTTGGACACAGCCTTTAAAAACATGCTTTAGCTTTTGGTTATCCTTGAAGTGGACAGGTAGTTGGACTCAATGGGCTTTGCAGGTCCCTTCCCACTGAACTATTTTCTTTTCTGTTGTGTTGTGTTGTGTTCTAGTCTAGTCTAGTCTAGTCTTGATTCCCGTGGTCCTACACATTCTCAATTCTCTTGTTATGGCGAGCCCACAACTGGACACAGAACTCTAGATATGGCCTTACCAACACTGTGTAGACAGGAAGGATCACTTCTCTCAAAGTGTTGGCAATGCACTTCATAATTTTGGGATGAACTTAGCTTCTGGACACCCACCCACTTGCTCTCTCACTTCCCCTCCTCACCAGGGCAGGGGAAGAGCTCTTAGGTCAAGACAAAGACAGAGAGATCACTTTACAATTACTGTCAGAAAACCACACAATGTGGGGAAAATTAATTTAATTTATTGACAATTACAGAGTTTGATGGTGAGAAAAAAGACAAAAGCTAAAACACCGTCAACCCTTCTCCCCTTCTTTCCAGGCTCAACTTCACTCCTTCATTCCCAACTCCTCTACCTCCCTTGCAGGTGGGATAGGGAATGGGGGCTGTGGTCACTTGTTAAGTTTGCTTCTGCTGCTCTGTCGTCCTCAGTCTTTTCCCCCTCCCATGGGTTGCAGTCCTTCACAAGCTACTCCAACATGTAGACTACAGGGCAATCTCTGCTTTTGTGCACGAAACATTTCCTCTCCCTCCCCCCTTCTTCTCTGACATTCATGTCTGCAGGATTGTTCATCACACACTTTTTCCTCTGACAAGCATGTCAGTTGTTCAAAGCATATGAGTCTGCTTCATGGATGGTGCATCCAGAAGTGCTTCTGCCTGATGGTCCATATCTACTTCTCCTTCCATACTTGCTTTTTCTTCACAGCCCCTTTGCTGTCCATCCCCCAGGAGCAAACTGCTCCAGCACAGATCCCCCATGGGTGGGCGGCAGCTCCCCCCCAGACCCCTGCTCCTGCATGGGCTCCTCTCCACGGGCTGCAGCTCCGGCCTGGGGTCTGCTCCTGCAGGGGCTCTCCATGGGCCACAGCCTCCTCCAGGCCACCTCCACCTGCTCCACCAGGTGCTCCTCCACGGGCTGCAGCGTGGAGATCTGCTCCATGTGGGACCCATGGGCTGCAGGGGGACAGCCTGCTCCTCCAGGGGTCTCTCCACAGGCCACAGGGGAACTGCTGCTGCCTGCCTGGAGCACCTCCTGCCCTCCCGTTGCACTGACCTGGGGGTCTGAAGAGCTGATTCTCACTCTTCAATCTCCCAGATGCTGTTGTGCAGCATTTTTTTCCCCCTTTCTTAAATCTGCTCTCACAGAGGCACAGACAACATCACTGATTGGCTTGGCTCTGGGCAGCGGCGAGTACCTTTGGAGCCAGCTGAAACTGGCCCTTAGCTAATATGTGGCAACTGCTGGACTCTTCTCACAGAAGCTACCCCTGCAGCCCCCTGCTAACAAAACCTTGCCACGTGAACCCACTGCACCACTGAGACCAGCTCTGTCCCCTCTGGCTAAGCTCCCAGGCAGGGATGACTCAAGGATTGCATTCATTACAGATCCTTCACCACTCAGCCAGAAAGGAGAAACATCTCCAGGCTCTGAACTGCACCACCCCAGCTTGGGGGGATGTGGCACCCAGACCCACCAGAAAGTGGCCACACAGGAGCCAGTGGGCAAGGCAAGGATGAGGGAAGCACTGCCCTTGCTGTTCCCCTCCTTCTCCCCAGCAATAGAGGTCCAGCCACGGATGGCAGCCATGAACTCCAGCCCTGTCCTGGGGCACATGCTGGCTGCTGCTACCCCACTGCTCCCCTATACAATATGCCTGTCCTTGGCATAGACGTGGATGTGTCCAGCACCAACACCCCAGGCCCAGGCTTGCAATGACATCTGCCAGCTCCCTCAGCACTTGTGGGTGTATCCCATCAGGGCCCATGAATTTATGGATGTCTAGTTTGCTGAAGTATTCATATCTGATCCTGTCTCACCTGATCTAACCTGATACTCTGTCACTAGAGGTCTGTCTTCTTTGTTTTAGAGTTTCTTTCCCCTTGGCCTCTGGGGCCTGGGATTTCTGAAGGACAGTCTTCCTAGAGCCAGCATTACCTGGGATGACTGGCAGAATCTACATCAGCCCCAAGTACCAACCTGGATTTCCGGTAAGCATGAATGGAACTTGCCAAATGATTAGCAATGAGGTCCCTAAACAATATATTTGGTAACAAGGGTGCATAGATTTCCTGGGATTCTTTATGTTTGTACCTGTGCTATGCACAGTCTATCCCAGCCTCTCAGCATGTCTCCTTGTGCCACTGCAATAAGGAGTCAAAGTGAGTGTTTTCTTTAGTCAATTCAGTGATTAAAATGGAAAGGCCACCACTTGTTATGAAGCAGAGTATGAACCTTGGTGACAGAGTCCAGAGATGGAGTTTCTGCAGAATTTTATCTTTTTTTACTTAACTCCAACTTTTAATATCAACTTTGTGCTTCTCTATACAATACACAGGTAGAAGACAGTGGTTGTGACTATCATAAAAAAAGCTATAAAAGAGTTTCCCTTTGCTGGCTGCAATAAAAACAGCAGTTAAACATCTGCCTTCTGTAGAGACCAGCCATCCCAGAGCCCACCTTCTGAAACATGGAGGGGGGAACTCTAAGAAGCTGAGCAGACATAAATAGTGCAGCACAGAGGATTACAGACATGTCTTGTTCATTTTGCACTCTTCCTGAGGTGCTTTACACTGTTGACAGAAAGAACAAAGCAGTCCTTCTGCCTGTTCAAGACAACTGTGTTCTCTCTTCAGCTCAGAATTTATTAAGCACAATAAGAAGACAACGTTGCACGATATACTTTGCCCTGAAACTATCCTGGAAAGCAATTACAGTGAAATTTGACTGGAGAACACATTACCTGCTATGCTTTCTGATTAAATATTTCAATCATGTGAGAGATCCAGAGCATGAATAAATGATGTAACCCGTTTTAAATAAACCTACACAATTTAATGATTGACAGAAAATACATCAGCCTATATAGATACTGACAAACACAAAATATAGTAGGCTTATGCAAATTGCATGGTGGATTTACAAAGTAGCAAATTTTCTGTGTAGTTTTCTATAAAACCAAAAAGACACCCCAAACAACACCACAGGAAAAGACGAAGTTTTAATTGATTTCATATATGATAAGTAATTACAAATCATAACATTCTGTTTGGGTAATAGTAGTTCCCTGAAGAGTATTTTTAAGTAAGTCAAAAGGAAAACACAGTCAACAATTACAGCTATGCATTTAAGGGGAATGCAGATTCTTTTTTAGAGGTATTGTAAATCACCAGCGATCAATCTTCATATAAAATAAAGCATTAATAAACCTTTAACTGCTCCTTCATGATGTATAGCTAACCCTTACTTAAAAAGTATATACCACAGAATTTTAAAAATAATAAGCTACCAAGATTTCATTCTGAGCCTTCTCTTTAGGCTAAACAGTCACCGCCCTTTCAGCCTCTCATATGAAAGATTCTCCAGTCATTTAATCATCTCAGTGGCTCTGCCATAAGTTCACCTTTCTTTTGTACTTAGAAGCCCAGAACTGGACACATTATCCTCACCAATACTGAACAGAGAGGCAAGATCATCTCCCTTGAACTGCTGGCAACACTTATCCCAGTGCAGCCCTGGGTTGGCTTTTATCTATCTATCTATCTATCTATCTATCTATCTATCTATCTATCTATCTATTTATTTCTGCAGCAAGCTTGCATTGTTGTCTCATGATAAGTTTGTTTTCCACAAGGACCTGAAGGTCCTTCTCTGCAGATCTGATTTCTTGTTGGTCAGCCTCCGGCATATACTGATGCCTGAGGTTATTCTTCCTCCAATCCCCCTTGTTGAACTTTGTGAGATTTCTCTCTGCCTCATCCTCCAGCCTGCCCAGGTCCTTCTGAATGGTGTCATAACCATATGACACTCCTCCCAGCTTTGCATAATCTGAGAACTTGCTTAGGGTGCACTCTCTCCCAGCATCCAGGTCATTAATAAAGAGGTTAAATGGTGTTGTTTCCAGTATTGAACCCTATGGTACACCACTGGTGTTTTAACTCCAGATGAACATTGTCCTGCTTATCACAACTCTCTGGGCCCAGTTGTTCAGCTAGTTTTCTTTCCATCTCACTGTTCACTTATCTAACTTGTCTCTGATGATGTTATGAGAGACAGTGTTAAAAGCCTTACTACAGCCAAGGTAAACAATATCAACTGCTTTCCCCTCATTCACTGAGCTATTCATCTCATGTGAGAATGCCATCAGGCTGGTTAAGCATGATTTCCCCTTCACAAATCCATGCTAACTATTCTCAATAATTTTTTTCGTCCTTCTTGTATTTGGAAATGTTTCCACAAGGATTTTTATCATCTTCCCAGGGACTGAGATGAGGTTGACTGGCTTGTAGTTGACTGGCTAGTCTTTCTTGTACTTTCTTTCCTTAGTCTTCCCATTGCTGCTGAAGTACCTGTAGAAACATTTCTTGTTGCTCTTCACATTTCTCACCAGATTCAACTCCAGGTTGACCTTGACTTTCCTAACCCTGTTCCTGCTAGATCAAACATGAACTCTATATTTCTTCTGTGTCACCTGCCCCTGCTTCTAACTTCTCATATCTTTTTATGTCTACGTTCAGTTAGGATCTCCTTGCTTATCCATGCAGGCCTTCTGCTGCCTTTGCTTGATTTTCCACTTGTCAGGATGGACATTCCTTGATCCTGAAGGAGGTGATCTTTGAATTTTAACCAGCTCTTCTGGACCCCTTTTCCCTCCAGGGCTGTATTGCATGGGATTCTTCCAATAAGATGTCTGAAGAGGTTGAATTCCACTCTTCTGAATTCCAGGCTTGTGGTGTGGTCCTGCTTTTACCTTACTCCTTCTTCTTATGTTCCTAGACTCCACCATTTTATTATTACTGCAGCTAAGGGTGCCTCTGACTTTCACATCCACAACTGGATCTGACTGTGTTATTAAAGCTGTCATTGATAAGAGTCCTGTATGCTTTTTTTTTTTTTTTTTTTTTTTTTACTATCGTTATCACTGCTTTCAGTAGTGGCAACCCCAGTGTGCTGGCTTTGCACAGGCCTAAATTTTATTCACAGTTGTGGAGAAGATAAAAGGGAAAGAAATTAGAGGAAGAAATGGGTTGGGTTTTATTTTTTATCTTTTTTTTTTTTTTGAAAGTCAAAGTGAATTACATGAGTCATTCATAGGTGATTCTGATCTAGCTTGTAAAATAACAAATTAGAGGGGTGCAGCTGTCTGTGATGTTAATCAAGATCAAATGAACATGAAGTAAAGTCTGCAAGTCTCCAATCAGAAGTCCCGTGTTTTGCTTATTTATTAGGACAGCATCAGGAAACTTGAACTGCAAAGGCCTGTACTGTACATGTATATGTTATATGGATAAACAACACTCTCTTAAAAATCTGTCAATCTTACACTTTTTAAAAGCAGTAAAATCGTTTCAGATATAAATTATTTGTATTAAAATATTAGAAGCTGAAAAAATTTAAGGAATATATATTCACTAGGCAGGGGTCATTCCTGTGCCTCAGGGAGAGATGAATTTTATAGCCTCACATAAACAATTACAAACTGCACTATGTTTTAAAGAAATACAGAAAATGAATGGAAGGTTCTGCTAGGCTGCTGAAGTGTGTGAAATTGCAAGCAGATATAAACGTTATTCTGACCATTGTTCTTATTTTGAAAACTTAAGGTTCCTAGGGTTTGTCTGTTTAATTTTTGTATCTTTTATTTCCTTTTTTGGAAGTGAACAGTTGACAGTCTGCTTTATATGCAGCATGCATAGCACATAAATAGCATTCAAATTAAATTCTACACCAGCTGTACATACCCCATACATGTGGTTCGCGAATGTTGCTGACTGCAAATGGTGCATATTTTGATTTTCAGTTGATATCTAAAACTGTGAATTATCTTTTGAATATGTAGTGTTTTGCTTTCGATCCCTAGATTACATTTATATCCAGCAAAATAAATACAACTGTCTGATAATCACAACCTGGCTTTCTTCAACTTAGGTAGGGATCAGTTTCTGGCAAAGTGACCCCAGATCTTGTCTTCTGTAATGCAAAACTCCCGTTTTAGATCTGAAAGCAAAGTTTGAAATGAAAAGTAGCCTCCGAGGAAAAGCCAGCGTATTTCTATGTGCTGCTCCCTGTTAACCTGAAGTGTTTTGAACATGGGGCTGCTTTTACGGCTGCTAAAGTCCCGATGTGCCTCTAACATAGAAAGATTTGGTATTCAGCTATTAGTCTTTTCAGGCATGTTCATGCTGCATGACATTTATATAACATTGACTCCCAGAAACCTGTTCCAGCATCCACTGGGCCCAGTATAAAACCTGTGAGGATTTTTTGGATGTGGCCTGTATGTATCTGGTTCTTCCAATATCCTGGTCAGGAATATGGCAGGGAGCCATCTGAGGGAGGAAAAGTAGCCAGATGGCACCAATACACTGTTGCTTTGGCATTTTTTTCTGGCCAGCTGACTGGTGTGATCTCTAAGGAGGATTTTTGTTTGTCTGCTTGTTTTGTATCTTTTCTTTGAGGTAGCCTGCAGACCTGAGTTAAGCTTACAGGTAGCTCAATCACCTAACCCACCTAAGAAAAGGTTTCCCACCTTTTCTTCCCTCTTTGTGTTTGTTGTGCATAGTGTTAGAGGAAATTTAGTTGATTATACTCAAATCTTGCCCTGATTTCATATTCATTTTTCATACAAAAGCCTTGTTGGCTCTAAGGAGAGCCATATGCTTGAAAGACATGCAACACTGATATTTTTTTTTTCTATCAGCATATCTATGAACATTGTAAAAATAGAAGACAAATCTCAAAGGGAGATAAGACCCATACAGATATTTATTTCCATAGCAAAGACTTTGTTTTAGATTCTGACTGAGCTTGAAAATGCCCCCTCTCACTGGCTCCATCTCGGATGCTGGCATCTTCCTTAGCAAGTCTAGGGAATTCAGGGGGATCTTTGGGTGCATCCTCCTGAGGGTGGACATAGCTGAGAGATTTGTCTCCCCACCCTCCGAGCTGGCCAACCATAAGCCATTTCTGGTCTATAGAACTGTGTTAACATTGCACTGTGCTCAAGTCAATAAGGCCTGATGACAGGCTGTGTATATTACCGGTTTGTGTCTAAACAGCTTCTAGACTAGAGCTGGCTCATATCCAGCCATCTGAGAGCACCGACCAAGCAGCCTGCATGTATCTGCACCTGTCCACGTGGATGTATTATAAATGTGTATGATGCAATATCATTCACTGTTTATAAATGACATAAGGTGACACCTCCTCCTTAAAACACATTTTTATCCCACCAAAGCCTTCCAGCAATGACCCAACACCCAAATATCATGGCTAAGAGAATAAGCACATCACGGAGAGTTACCACCTCTCCTTTGTGTTTGAACCCTCTGATCTGCCTAATTGAGAGATTGATCCTGACTGGTTGTGAGCACCCACAGTTCCTTCTGATGGGAGCATATGGTACTGCACTGTATGCGCTTTGAGCCAGAGAACAGATCTCTCGCTACCCTCTTTACACTTAGAGATGACATTACTACAAAGACAAGTGGCAGTAATAATAATGCCTTCCAGCAACTGTGAAACTGTCTGCATGATTCAGATGCTTTTCTACTTACTGATAATTTAGTTCTGGTAGTGTCTTAAAAGGCAGTTCATCAGCTTCCCAAAAGCAAAGTGCTCCTGGGTCACCTGTCTGCCTGTGCCATTACAGGTGATGCTGTACCTTCTGCTTTAGTGTATCAACGGTGCAGGAGTGACTTCAATATAGAAAGTAAATGTTAAAACATTAATTGTAAAAGCTGCTTATTGGCATTTATCTTTCCAACACGCAGGTTATAGATTCTTAAAAACTCAGTTCCGAATAAGATGATGCTACACCCGTTTTGATGACTGATTTTTGTGTGAGACAGGAGCAGCAGCTCGGAGATTCTAAGGGAAGAAGATGGGAAGCAGCTACGTTTGTGGTCTGCAGATGTTCAAGACAACACCAGTCAAGAAGCTGCTAACTACCCTTAATTCATGAGCACACTGAACTGGGGGAGTGAGCGCTCACATCTGTGGCCCATTCTTATTAACATGTTTCCTCCTCACTAATTCTTGCTATTGTCTGGAAGCTTTCCAGGCTGCTGCTGGTGATCAGAAGACAATTCTTCCATAAAGACCTAGGCATTTCCAGCTCTCAGAGGACTTTACACAACTAAACAGAGGTGTGTTCTGTTATAACAATGAGTTAATCTAAATAAACTGTATTTAGGATTTTAGTTTGTTTTTAAGGTTTGCTACTCCTGGAGGATTTCTAGGCCTTGGTGCTTTACTAGCTATGCTGAAAATCAAGTGAGCGTAAAAGGTTTGCAAAAACTGAAATAAAATGATGTTACAGAGCATTATAAAGTCACAATCAAGAGGAAGCAAAACAAGCCATGTTTAGTCTGCAGGGTCATATACAAAAGATCTTTCTCCATCTCTTTATTAAACATTCAGGTTGTGGATGCCTTCCTCAGCCCTGTGGTACAGTGCATACCTCTGCCTCCAGGTAGCATAGAGAATAGCCCTGACTTGGGAAAGGAAACCTGCTTTCAGATGCTAACCCCTCCTTGGGGCTTCCATGGGGTCCATTCAGATTCAAATCTTCCCCCTCTCTCTTCTCTGGGGTTTCCTAATCCTTAGCTCTACTAGGGAGGAGTGCTGAGCTTCCTCCCAGAAGGCCAGGGCTGCCTTTGCTTTGGAAATGCTAATGTCCCCTGGGCATGACTGGAGGTGATTAGGGCTAGTCCAACTGGAAATTGGCTAATCCCTAAACAGATTGTTAGCCCATGGCTGGGGTTGAGCAAGGTTCATATTCTGCATCGCTAAGCATTCTTTAAAAGCCTACATAGTTTGAGAGAGTGCACATAAAACACAACTGTCTTTGGGGTGATAATGTGACTGCCGCTAACCTTGGTTTTGACAGTTTCTGTGATAAATGTGGTGACAATCAATTTAGAAAGGTAAAGATGGATTTAGAAATCAGGGTCCATTCTGTGGATCTGAGAGGTGAAATGTTCAGTAATAATAAAAGGTAACAGATGGCAGAATTCCTTGTAATGGGATGTTGTTGAGACTAGGAACCTAAATAGGACTTGATGCTTATAGAGGTAAAAATATCCAGACTTATAAATAGTTAAATATATGAAATGGAAAGAGACAATTATTTTTCTTGAGACTTTTTGTCACTCAGTAAAGTTATACTTAGTCTGTTTCTTTATATTGCATACCCATCTGGAAACAAAGTTTTATCTATATCTGAAATTTAGCAGCCTTGCAAGATCTCTGAGCAGTGTAATTGCATCAAAGAACATTGACTGGACTCAGCATGGAAAAAGCTTGTTGTTGTGTTATTCCAACCTACTTGTTTTCTTTATCAGGATGCCAAGACAGTGAATTGGGTATGCAACATAAAGATTACCTGATTTAAGTAAAAAAAAATAAAATAATGTAAAGTATGATACAAAGTCTGGCTTATGTCAAATTTGGATACTTTACATTTTGGAGCACAAATTTCTGTACAAATTTGAATGACCAGAAAAAGAAGTAGTCCTGCATTCATTGTTTCTGTCAGAAGGAGCGTAGTAGTTATGAAACCACACTTTACCAAGAAAAGAATCGTTTCTTGCTTCAGAAATGTAAAGAGAACAGACATGGTATATGAGTCTCAATCTCACCTTTCTGAAAGGAGATAATGAGAAACTGCTAGAACTGTCTATTGCAAACTAAGGATAAACATTGTACCAGGACTCCACATTAGGTACGGAGAGATCTTTGAGGAGTACAGCTGACTTCAGTGCATGGACAGTCACTGCAGAACATGAGAGCTCATGCCAATTTGACATGCAAAGGTGAACAGAAGGATGTGGAAAAGAATGTATCTTTTGGTGGCAGCCCAGCTAAGCGATGCTGCTACATGTACGCTGCTGAATTAAAATAGCCCAGGACAGTTTTCTGGCAGTGGTGACTCACAGACCTCTGAGAGAGGTCTGAGAGAGCATGACTGAGAAGGACTGTGCCTTTTGAGTGTGCTCTCTGATGTTGATGCTCTCTGCCCACTGAGCTCACCACTCATGTCTTCTTTACGTTTCTCCCCAACTTTTAGCTAGACTTTGAACTGAAATAAATTGTGCCAGAGGTATCATTTTTGTGAGTAATTACAGTTTGCATTGCAGTATTGTGGCAGTGGACAGAGAGTACCAACCACTAGTGCTCTATCCCTTGTTCAGTCTTCAAGGATTTCATTGATCTTTCTGCCTGTGAGCCTCCAATTTTGCAGTTCAATATGTGAGGCTGCTCCTGTCTCCCTCTCTCTCTCTAGGTTATATATGTGACTGGCTGGCTGGCTGGCCAACTGTGTCTGTTCACAACAAGAGGAGATGTGGTGTCCAGAGTGCTGCTTGAGTTGTTTCTCCCACTCATGCCACTTCAATAATTTGGATAAATTCTGTAGGATTTGTCCAGCCAGTCCATTAACAGTGTTGTATGCTGAGAAACATCTTAGATTCAGTTATTCTCAATATTCTGCATTTTTATATATTCACAGTGATTCTGGGTTATTTCAGGCAATTATTAATGCTTTTTGTTAACACTGATGTGTATTGCAAATATTTCCCATGCTAAATGATATTCATGGAAAAAAGGTCTTTTCCTTGAATGCAGTATGGACAAAAGAGGTGCCCAAATGCCAGGGTAAATTCTACACATTGAGAAGTAAATCAAAGCTCATAAATTTCCTTTCAGCACTTAACAGCTTTGTGGTTTGAAACTTTTCTTCTGACAGCAGACAACTTCACTGGTATGGTTCCTCTTCTGAACAGTTCCGCCTCTCGTTTCTCAGTTTCACTTTTGACATATCCAGACTCACTGCCCACTGCTTGCAACTGCATAACTCAATGGGATCTCCTGGTTTCAGAGCGCTTAGTTGAAGGGTTAATCTATGAATCTGACCAAGAAGGGTCCAGAGGGCCAGTGTGGAATACATAGCTACAACTTAATATTCTCCTTTTTTTTTCATTATTGCTAGATAGCCTGATTCTGCACTTTGAGTGAAACTAATTTGGCATTGGCATAAATCAGAAGTAGCTCAGTTGCACGGATTGATGATAAAGTTGAACTGATGCCAATATCAGAAACACATCACAGGTTTAAAGACTTCCATAGGAGGCATAAATGAACAGTTACATGCTATGTTGTGATTTCCAACATAAGTTCTACCTACATGTGACCCTATCCTGCCCTTGTTCCATGTCAGTTATAATCCACCTGACTAAAAAGCCCCTAGCTAAAGCCCATATATTATCTCGTGTTTCTGTCTTGGTAGCTGGGTCTCAGTGTTGCAACATCTGCAGTCCCAAGGTTTGGCATCACTTTGGACTGCAAAAGGCAATGCAGCTTTTTGTGCCTGTCAGGCACCCCTCCCCGTGGCACTGGGCTGCTTCAGGAGCTGTGGTTCCGTGCAGCTGAATACTGCAGTCACTAAAAATAGTCGGGAAGGTTAAAAAAAGCAATAGTGGGGAAAAAAAAAAAAAAAAAAAAAAAAAAACATTTAATGTGTGATAAAGTAAGTGATTTTATAACTGATTTTATTACTTAAAGTTCAAACATTATTTTCACTAGTCTTTGTCTGGCACAAATGAAGATGAAAGAAGTTGGACAAGGAGAGACTTGGGTACTGCAGGATGCTTCAGGGATCACATCTTTAAGGGTTATTAAACACAATTTGCTTTTGTCAGATTCCAATTTGTCTGTGTTTTAGCAAATCCTAGAAACTTGAGTTCTGACATTTTGTATATCCATATTAATTATTCATTCCTGAGAATCTGTTCTTGTTTGACCTTAAGAATTTCTGTCTGTTTACCTCGAAGAAGACCCTGTAATACATTGTCCTTCACAAAATTGTCATACATTGTCCTTCACAAAAAAATAATAAAAAAAAAATCAGAGTCTTTCTCCCTGGGTAAATGAGGAAATAAAACAAGCTGGGCTGGGTCAATGGTTTTAATACTGGTGGGAAACTCTTAACATGCTGCAGAGGCAGCATCTCAGGAATCTGCTGAGATAGCTGGATCTGCAGTTCTAGGTTAAAGTTAGGGATAAAGGACCACACTTCATCAGCATTACATGAGATGAACTGACCTTTGCGCAGAGTGCTGCCAGCAGAGGACTCACATGTCGCTTATGTCTGACAAAGTGTCCTAAGTGGGACTTTGGAGGTGCATGAGACTAATATGTGAACTCTTCACAAAAGCTGAGCTGTAACCACTAGGAGTAAGGGTAATACAATTTACCTCTTTGCATATGCATTGTTTTGACTGTGACAAACTTCTAGTGAGATCAGCATGAGTGTATTGCACAAGCCCTACTGTTTTGTACAGCTCCATTGCAGAGCTGGCTGCAGATTTCCAGCTAGAACAAGATTTTGTTGGAAAATTCCAACTCCACGAGGCATTTCATAGAAAAAAACAAGCTTTTGATGTCAGTGGTCCAATCTGAACCACTTCTAATGCAGCTTTGTGTAGTTCCCATGTATCCTGTCACTGCCTACCAGGGAGCAGAGGCTGGCACCTCCCTGCCCACCTCCCCTCCTCAGGAAGGAGCAGGGAGCAGCGAGGTCACCTCTTCCTCTTTTTCTCCAGCCCTGACAACCCAAGTGTCCTCAGCCCCTCCTCACAGGACATGCCTCCCAGCCCTTTCACCAGCTTTGTTGTCCTACTCTGGATGCTGTCAAGTATGTTGATATCCTTTTAATACTTGGGAAACCAGAACTGTGTGCAATACTCAAGGTGAGACCACACCAATGTTAGTTATAGCAGGAGAATCACCTCTTTTGAGCAGCTGGCTGTGCTGTATTTAATGCACCTAAAAATGCAGTTTGACCTCTTGGCTGCCACGACACTTTTCTTTCCTAAAACTGGGTTAAGACGTGAAGGGAAAGCTTGTTGTTGCCAAACTGTACCTGTTCTTTGGATTTGTTTATCATTTGTCACTCTGTAAGGTTTATCTGTTTGGAGACATTATGAACTTCCCAAAGAGAGTGAAGAGGAGTGGACAGCAGTATCTGCTGCAGAGACTATAATTCAGGATAAGCAAACAAACAAACAAACAAACAAAAAATCATCCCCCACACTGTTCTTTTGAAAAAGAGATCCTGGAAAATAGGTAAAACATCCTGTTTGAACTGGTCTGCCTTATCATCCTCATAGCAGCTGCAGGCTTGTGCTCTGCTCTGTGGGAGGTTTCTGGGATATGGCTTCCTATGCTCAAAATGAATACTTTTTAAAGCCCAGTCTGGAATATCACTCTTTTACCTTGGTTTCAGCATTTAAGATGCTGACCCTTTTTTCTTCATTTTTGTTTTCCATCTTCATTTAATGTAAATCTTCCCTTGTTTTTTCCATGACTGCTCCCCTGCAAAACTCCAGCTACAACAACACCCTGCTTTGGTTGTCACCCAAATGTTCTCTTCTTTCATTCCTGATAAATTCCTCTTCCTGATACAAGTCACTCATTGTTTTCTTAACATGTTCTGACTACATTCTGTTGTCTTCTCTCAGCCTTTGGGTTTCCTCAAGGGTGACCATCCCATCTAATCTCAGTAAAGCACTGGGTGCACTGGTTCCTCATGTGGCAGTCATATGTGAGCATGGTATACATTTTTTAGGGTATAAAGTTCAGAACATGCAAAAAACTTCACATTCAAACTTGGCTGCTGTCTAGACTGATAGAAAACCTGTTATAACAGACTGCCTAAGGCATTGCCAAGCATCCAAACAGTAACTAACTGACTTTGTTTACCCAGTGATGAAAAATAAATAAATATATGTACCCAGGGCACCAGCTTTCCAAAGCCAGAGAGGGTTGGTGATAATCTGCTGTGAGCAAGACTCAAACTCCTTCCTGACTGAGTTCAGGAATAAGAAATTCATGAGAGGTAATACAATGAGGGAAAGAGGAAGACTTGAAACTAATTAGACTCTAAAGGAGGTGGCGTATAGAAGGAAGCAGGATCCCCAGGATCTGTGGGAAAGAGCAGAGTGGAAAGTGAATCATCTGACAGGAGGTTGTGAAAACATTGCACCCTGTCAGCTGTACCATGGAGGTATAGCTGACATATATGCCAGGATGCACACTGCCCCTAGGTAGAACATGTTCCGGTGAATACCACCTTGCAGCTGGTAAGAAAGTTGTTCAACCAAAACATGGCCAGGGCTTCAGGTGTTAAGGCTGAGACTGATCCTCATTGTGCTAAAGTGATTCCCAGAGAGGAAGATAGAGGTATTACAAAAAGCTACAGCCTGTACATTGAGAATCAAGAGATTCAGTTCCTACAGGTACCTCTATACTAGTAACTGAGGCAAAGCCTTATTTAAGGAGTGTTGGTGGAGCTAAAAGGCAAAAGGGGAGGAAATCTGTATATCTGTGGGGTTATTTGGGCTACTGTCTTCACCTGATTTTAAATGTGCTTTTGAAGTGTGTGGAAAGAAGTGTTAACTTCTGTTTGGGGAAGGATGCCTATTACTGAAGATGCTACAAGACTAGGATGGATTTTCTGTGACCACAGGTGGTAATCGGGGAAGAGGATGGTAGGAAATGCTCTGAGCCTGGGAGGCTGGGCTGTGGGCTGTGGAGGGGATTATGAGCAAACCAAGGGCATCATGATAGGAAAAGTAGGCACATGGGTTCGTACTGTTGCCTGTGGCTGTGACCATCAGAGGTTTCAAAATAAAATGAACTAGACTGATGAGATTAAGAAACTGAGACACTGCAGGTCTAAGTATTTCTAACTTGCTGTATGATTAGTGCCTTGTCATCTAATTTCTCAGGGCATCAGTTTTTCCGTCTGTGAAATGTGGATGATGTGACCACCATCAATAAATGGCACAACGTAAGTGCAACGTGATACCTCTCCCCAGTGCCTTGTGGACAGATTTTTATTTAGATACTCGACCACCTTTGAGATCACATTGAATAGGTGATTTGAAAGCTTTGTCATAAATCTGAATATCGCTGACACATTAAGAAGAATGAGGTGATCTGAGGATGCACTGCATTAGCAGAAGAAATATGTTTAAATCTGCTATAAACGAGTTTTAACCACAGCAGTATGAAGGTATTTTTTGTTTAGGCATTGAGCCAAAGTGTGAGGCATTCATGTTTTTATTCTTTTCATGAATTTTCTGTGAACATAAACAAAATATATATTACTATTACAACTTTGCAGATGTAAGTAACTCAAATACAATTTGACTATTGTTGATGAACTGTGCAGATAAGATTTGCTGTAGAGGAAGTAATTTTGCGATTGTAAAATTGAAAAAACGGGGAGCTGTGTGAGGCATCCATCATATGCTGCATTTTTTTTGTTTTCTCACAATAAACAGATCGAAGGGGAAGCATTCATTTTGCAGAGGACTGTGCACTGATTTGAGGATAGTGCACAGTGAGGATACCAGCAATGGATGTCACCTTCCAGAATTTCCCGAACTCTCTACCAACTTTAAAATTTCAAGAGTTGAGCATGTCTTTATAACACAGGATAAAAACATATTCAGAGAAGTGCAGCTTAGTCTTTCCTGAATAAGCCAATCACAAATTTCAAGGAAAAAAGGCAATGGAATTGGCCCTAAAAGAAAGCTGAATTGCAACTCTGTTTTAGGTGCTGTAATATAAACCATGCATTTTAATGTGTACATCGTGCTTGCAGCAGTGCGATAATATGGAAGCATAACAATTACATCAGTAGAATGAACACATTTCTAATGGTATTTGCGTTATATGGATATATGGCTGTTGGCCTGTATGCTGATACTTTCATTGCTGCCATATACATGCAATCTACTTATGGTTAAGGTTGCCAGGCAAGTAATTACCAGAATGGAGTGCTAAGCAAGCAGTCCCGGTGTCAAAGAATCTGACCTTGTGAAGATAATGAGACAAGGAGAATTCAGAACAGATGAAAGCCAAGAGCACCTACTTTATCTACTGACAGCCAGGGAACACCTTCATGCTCAATCAGTTCCTGCTAATGAGACAAGATGGGGCAAGATGGTAAAACAGCAGTAACGGGCAAACTTTTTTTCAGCTTAATGATCTATAACTTAGTTAGATAAAATTGTCTTTTAAACCAGGCAATAACATAAGTATGAACAGAGAAATACAAAGAATGTAGTTAATACCTTTTGGTTTTGTTTACATTATAATGGGGAATGATTAATGGGTGGGAAAATATACCCTATAGTGTGCCTGGGGGAAGATCAATCCATTTAACTTATCAGAGGGAAGGCAAAAGGGCAGCACAGTCTGTCTCTGAGTCCACATCAGGAAAGGAGCACAGTAATGGAGGGCTTTTCAGCCTAGCCAGCAAAGAGAAACAGCATATACTGTCTGGAAGCTGAAACCAGAGAAATCTGGGTAAGAAGTAGTGAGCCTTTATCCATGGGGGTAATTTATTAATCAGCATTAATAAACTGGGGACCCCTTATTCTGGCATTTAAAATGTTTGTTTCAATTATTTAAAATTAAGAGTTGATGCTTTTTGAAAGGTACTTGTGCTTTGTATATATATTTGTGAGCACCCTGGAAGTCCAGGGGCTACTCTGAAGAGGTCTAAGACAGGTAACTAGGAAGACCAAGTTTGTTGTCAGTGGGCTTGAAATACCCGTACAACATTTCAAGCCTATTGGAAAGCTTAAAGGTATGCAAATTGTGAAAGGTTGAAAACTAATGGACTAGATAAATAGGCTCTTGGACGTGGATCAAGAGTTAATGTAGGGGAATGCTAAAATCTCTCTTACACAGAATATCAGACTAAACAATCACTCTGGACTGTTCTTGTTTTGCAGTCTATAAATAGGAGTAATATTGTGGAACCAGACTGAGGAGATCAGGAAATTCTGGCATATGCTATAGATTACCTTTTCAGGTGCATATTAGCCAGTCAACCTTATGAGGTGTGTTCAGTACAGCCAGTTGACTTTCTAAATTATCTTCTTGCATTCTCTTTTTTTCCTGCCATTTTAAGCTATGCAGGATTTACAGGCTGTTCCTGATGGTTACACGAAGTGTAGCCTCATTCTTTCCATTCTGCATTGAAAAACTTTGCATTTATTCTCTAGAAGCTGTGGCTTGGTGAGAAGGCAGCATAGGCAAGGAACAGACTCTGGGCAAGAGCAACCTGTAGTCTCAGTCTTACTTGAAACTCCAGCCAAAATGATAATTAAAGGTCCTTGGCAGGCTGATGGCAAGAAAGAAATATAAATTCCATACCCAAGTCCCTGTTTAAAATCCTTTGCATTTGAGGATTATTGTAAAGAAGTTAGGCCACACAGAATGAATTAGACCACCTGAAAAAAAAAAAAAAAAAAACAGATCAGAGTTTCTAAGAGGTATTTGACTGTTTCAGTCCCCTGAAGGAAAGGAGTAAGTCATCTCCTCTAGACACTGCTGGGCAGAAGTCCACTCTTTTTACTCTGGGAGGGAACAGGAGTGCATCTCTGGCGGCTAGAAACCACTTTTAAGGTCAGGAGGGAGGGAGAGAGGGACACCATGAGATGTTTGGGATCAGTCTCTTCATCCAGTCCAGAATTTTACCCAGCAGTCTCAGTGCTGAGCTGCAACAAAGATAGTTGTCCCTTTTAAGAAACAAAACAAAACAAAACAAAAATCTAAACTTGATTTAATGCCTCTGAGCAAACAGAACACTCTGGAGACTTGGCTTGTTCTTAATTGAGGCAAAAAAACCTAATGGTAGCTCCCAAATGCAAGTCACTCTTGGAACTGGGATGAACTGTCACTCCCGTGATGCTCTCTCCTTTCCTTACCCCCGTTAATAAGCAATGAAATACCCAGCAATGTTGAGACCTCACCCAAATGGTGAATTATGCTGATTCACTTCCAGACCTGTCAGATCTTGCATGTTGCCACCGAGACATGTGTTACTGGCTCCTGTTTTGTTTTCTTCAGGCTTGGCCTACCCCTTGGTGGTTCACCATGCTGCTACTCCAACTGCAGCTCAGGGGCTGTGGCCAACCAGGGCTTGGTGCACAAGCTCACCAAGTATGAGGAGTTCACAAATTCACCAGCACAAGAGCCCTGGGGATGTGCTTCTGTTCCACGATGGTCCTCCATAGGCCTTCCTTGGAAGCCATGTTTGTCAACCACACCCTTGTTTTGTGGCCCCTTCCCCTCCACTTTCATTGGCATAGCCTCCCATCTGTCTAGAGAGGAGACACCAAAAAGATCTAAAGGTAATTCTTCTCTTCCTAGCATGTCAAAGTTGAGGACTGTAGCTCTTGGTGCTAGCCTACAGCAGCCCAATAAACTGTAAGTTGTTTTTTGTTTGTTTGAGAAAAATTTACCCTTTGCTTTATTCAGTTTGTTTTACACTTTTTTTTTTTTTTTTTTTTTTTTTCTGTTCCATTCACTTCTATTCTGGACCTATATGAACCAGCTGCACTGGGTGCCACTGGCTCATGGCTTCAAAATCTGTTGTTCTAAACTGGCAAGAGTGAAGAAGTGAGCTTGGTTGTAGCACTGCTGCAAGGTCCCAGGTTAGCATAACTAGAGAAAACAGACAAGTGTTTTGATCTGAGACAGACTGAATTCATGTAAAGTGTTAGAAATGATTGATTATTCTTACTGCTTTTCCCCAAATCCTCTTTTTTTTTTTTTTTTTTTTTTTTTTCCCCTATTAAGAAGATGGGTACATAGGTCTCTTGAGCTAGCCCTGTGGAAGCTACTGTTGGTGGTAAAAGGATGCTCTGGGTTGGTCACTGTATGCTGCTGTGTAGTCCTTTAGATTAAGCCATCTGGGGGTGTCTCAGTTGTAGCATGATCCTACAGACTAAGCAAAGGGTTGTGTGCACTGTGCACATTAGGTTGATGATAGTGATCTGCTTCTGCTTGTAACCCTGCTTAACCCTGCTGTACTTGGGGTTTGGGAGCCACATATGTCCAGCTGTATAGTGCCCCTTCATTATTCCCACTTATATGTCTATGCATGACTATTTTTCTCTAAAACTGATGTGAGTCCCTGTGAACAGGTTATAACCAGTCATCATTTTTCAGGGTCTGTTTTCTGTTATCCAGGCCTCTGAGCTCAGGTTGTATTTTGTGTTCTGGTTTGCATGGCTTTGCATTTGACTTTCATCACTTGCTGTCCTGCTTGGGCATTGCTGGGGTTTCTCCCCTGCTTTTCATCCCCTTGTACAAGAGCCAGAGGATTGTAGCTGTGTAGTCTGGGCCTTTTTTCTCACTGTGACCCTGCATGGTGGCACTGTCCCCACGAGGTGTTGTGACCCAGAGTGACAAAGCCATTCTGTTTCACAATATCTGGTTGCAACTGGCTTGTGCCATTCTTATTTGACATGCAAACTGTCTTTATCACAACTGTGTTTTAGATTTTGTGGTGTGAAGTAAAATGTGAATCTTTGATTTAATGAAAAAAAAAAGTAATTTGATGTCTCCACTTCAATCACCTATTTTTTCCCCATTATGCTGAATGAAGAAGGGGAGAAAAATGTTATTTAAAGAAGAGTGAGAGGTAATTTGCACACCCAATAGCACACACTAGAAAAAGTAACAAAGGGAAAAACTTTTTCTTTCTTCAACTTTCTTCACAATGTTGGCCTTAATTTTTCCAATAGAAAGGGTTAAAAAAATGCAGACAATGTAAGCATTTAACAGTTTGGTTTTTATTACTGTTGTCATTCTTTCCTGACAAAAGTCATGAGCAACTGGAAATAAATGCTGAAGATGGGTCCTCTCCTGTGACTGCAAACAACTACAAAAATAATTGTATCAAAATTACATCTCAAAGTACAAAATTATGATTTTTCTTAGGACAGCTGAGCTGCTTTCAGAAAACAACACTTCCAAGTTTAGAGTAGAAAAGAGCAAGGAGGGTTAGGAGTTTAGAGAAGGACCTGCCCATGTCTTTTAATTCAGCTGTGCTGTGGAAGACAAGTCTGCTCTCTTACTATTTTATGTTTTTAAGTACTTAAAGGGAAAGCTGCAGAAATAATTAATATTTTAGAATCTTTAAATAAATTGGAGTGTATGTATCTGTGTGTGCATGTATATGCATATGTAAAAGATGGAAAAATATCATTTCTCATCTTGGCTTCAGATTGTAGTAGATATAAACAAAGGAGAAGAAGCTGGCAGCATCGTTATGTCATTTTATATGGAGATATATATATATTTCTTTAATATCGCACTTTGTGGCTGGTTAGCTGCCAAATGAAACCTGCACATGAAAAATAGAGAGCAACACTCATTCCTAGAGACAGCCAGGAGTTTAACTAAGTTGCTTCAGTCACACCTGTAGCATGGCTGAGCAGGGTCATTTTGGTCTGTCATCTGCATGAGAAGCCCATAGAGTGGGGCATCTTTTATACATGCAGCTGAACTTTATACTGGAGATTTTATGTGCAAAGAAGTACTTAGAGACCACAGGGATTTTGCACAGAGAATATTCTTTAAAGACCAAAGCACTCCTTCCATTAATTCCTTTCTGTAGCTTGAGCTGCAGGTCTGAAGCACCCAGGTGTAGAGGGGTTAGACAGAGCTGCTGAAGCAGCAGCACTTGTTTCTAGGGCGACAAAGCAGAGAGGAACACAAGTAGGTGAGAAAGCCAATACTGAGAGTTGTTAAAAGGTGAAGGCATTCAAAGCAGGAGGGGACTAAATTGAAATGATACATATAATGGATGAAACAGTTTCTGCTGTAAAATTTTGGCTTAGGATGACTGGGTTTTCCTCCTTGTGGGCTCACCATTTGAATCCATATGATGTGTGCTGAATTGAAGAAGCACCCACGCCCCTCCACTCTCTGTGCCTGAGGGTCAGGGCTAATTTTGGGGCCAGAGCTGCCAATAATAAATGGTGCAGCTGAGGTAGCAGGCAGGTTTCGTCCTGGGAAGGAGTCCCATAGGGAGGAAGGGAGGAGCACATACTGTGGGGTCGAGGAGTCACTGTTGGTGGCTTGTGCTACTCTGTTCCTCTCTGTGCTGCTGGCCCTCACTGCAATCTTCATTCCCCCATCCAGGAGGGAGCACAGTTTAAACACCTGAGGATGAGAGAGTGGTCTTGAGGGGGGTGCAGCCAGCTGGTGGTGCACTGTGGCAGTCGGATGCACACATCGCAGGAAGCCTGTCAGCCAGGGGCTTTGTGATAAGGCACAGAAGGAGCGAAATTCAGCCTTCTGACAGCTGATGGGGGGCTGACAGCTCCGCAACAGACACCAAAAGTAATTGCTAGGTGCAGCTTTGTGGAAGAAGGCAATCACAGGCGGGGTGAGGCGCAGACTGTCACAGGGAGTGTAACGTCGGTGGCATCATCTGTCCTGCCGTACAGCCCGCTTCCTAAAACTTTGTCTCAAATTCTGTCAATTTTTAAAAAAGAAAACAACAGATAGTATAAATCGTGAGGTAGGTTCCAGACAAATCTCAGTTCATCTGGTGAAGGCTGAATCATAGCTGAAAGAGCGTCAACTGAAGAAAGCAGTGGAGGAAAACTTGACAGCCCAAGTTTTGTACCCACTTGGAGAGGCAGAACAACCTGCTTGTGTAGAGAGCAGTCCCGGGTTGTGGTGAGAAGAGAAAAGCAACCCTCAGACTTGCTGGATGTGAGAAAGACGCGAAAATCAGGGGAAGCTGCTATTTGCTGTATTTTTTCTGACAAAAAGGGATGCGTATGTTCAGCAACAACAGAACATATGATAATAGATAGTTGTAGTTTATATTTACTTTTCATGCAATAACTTGGATTATAGCTGATCAATTCAATTTTTATTTCTTCTTATCCCCTGACCTTCTTTTGTATCACTTTACAGCATAGTTCATCTTGGTAAGACTGATTTCGAACAAATAGAATAAAACGACTTCAGTTTATGTTAACTGAGCAAGTAGTACAAGCTCAGGGTTCTTCTCCTTCATCCATCTCTAAAAGGGATGGGAATCTAACTCACTTAAGGATCATCATTTTAGGCTGAAGATCTCCCACAGCCATAATTTTCACATTCTTCTAAGCCTATATTTTCTAAATGCAGATTTCTGATATTATACAAAGAAGAATTTAATTATGGTATTGGATGTAAATTCCATACTTTCTCTAATAACTGTTTAGATTTGGGCTCATCATTTGGTTACCTCAAACAGAAGAGAGAGAAGATCTGGGCTGGTGAATGTAGTGTTACCATCTAACTTTAGAGAATGTTCAGGTCTGAAATTCTGTTTCAGGAAACTTTGCCAATGTACATCTTTACAGGATGTAATCAGATTGGGAATTTTGGATAAAGATGCAGAATGCGTAACTTCTTGTTAAGAATCTGTTAAACCTTATGGCTATTGATCCAATGAAGTTTTGTTTAAAATAGAACCATGCATAAAAGCAACAGTTATGTGCAAACAAAAAAAAAAAATTAGAGTTTTTCAAAACAATGAATCTGAAATGAATTTAAAAATATCCATCAACAAGTTGACATGATTTTCAGAGAAGTCTCCCATGTTCTCTAGCAGTTTATCCTTTCTCTACTCCCTGGAAGAGTGGCTGCAGACTGCATATATTTTATTTTTCAAAATGTGATGAGACCAAGAAGTTTAGAGGCAGAAGAGCTATTTAAAATAGCTTACAAATTCAACACATTCCTATGCTTCATACAAAACAAAGAGTCGTTGGATCAGTAAGAGGGAGCTAAAACCGAAGAAAGGGATAGCTTATGTTTTTGCTGAAGAACTGAAGCTGAGCAATACTGTTCACTGTGTAATTTTTTAGTTTATCACATCTTCCTGTGTGTTGTCTGCCTTGATAGATAGCAGGATGACAGATGACATCTGCCTGCATCTGAACACAATGTTAAAACATGCAGATTTGCTCAGGAAGGATCCATTGTCCCAGTGATGTGCCAGCCCTAGGAAGCCTAAAAAAAAAAGAGAAAGGGATGTTGAAACTAAGGCTTTTAAGGATATATATATTTAAATTGAAGTAAATTATAGAAAACATACCAGTATAGGACAATTTATGTGGTTTTGGTAGTGATTTTTATTTATTTATTTATTTATTTAGCACAGTCTTTTCTACATCCATTGTTTTCCACAACTCCTTTTCATCTGAACCTCTGTTACTACTTTTATCTTCCTTTATCACTTTTCTATCCTGAACCATGGCAAAAGTTTTCTTCTTTGTTTCTTGCACCCTGGCTTTACACATTTTTGCTCTTTCCTCACTGATTACTGTGACATATATACTTTCTGTCCTCTCTTTTGACTATGTCCTCAAATTAAAAAAACAAAACAAAAAACTTCTCAGTCATCAGAAATCTCTCTCCTCAATTAATCAGCTGTAGTATTATTGCTCTTGAAGGGTGATAGGACAGTTCATAGGAAATGATCTTTAGCGAGTAAGTTCATCTTGTATCATTCCAAGTTTCTCATAATCAAGATCTACATCACCAAATGTAATATAATGGATATATTTTCTACATGAAATAAGCTTTCTCTCTAATTGCCCATTTGGAGTCCTATGGTAGTAACAGAACTTTCATTATTGAATTATTATAGATGCCAGCCTCATAATGAAATGATTATCATGGACTAGATGGACCCAGATGAGGGAGGCAGACCAGACTAACCTCTTTTAGCCTTATTTTCTATGATTATACAACCGTTGCAAATCAGGTAGAACATTATTCAACCTAGAGAAGAACACAAAAGATGTCTACACAAATGTTTGATCCAGGTGCAAGATTTTCAGTGTTACATACCTCATGACTTCACTGGAAAAAGACTCAAAAGTATCGTATAGGTTGGAAAGGACCCCTAGAGGTCATCTATCCAATGTGCTGCTCAAGACATTTTACAAGAATTAAAATAAAATACCCTGTTGCTGTTTCCCTGGTTATTAAATGAATATATATATATATATATATATATATATAAGCTAAAGCTAGATAGTTACTTAATTTTTTAGATTAGTTCCTTATAGATATGAGGCAAACATTAATTATGTCATCATTCCATTAGACCTGGGCACACTTCAAATAGATTGAGAAAACTTAATCAAATTGTGTAAGCATTCAAAGTTACAAATGAATGCCAAAATTAAAACTGAACAGGTATTTACTACCTGATAGTATGTGTCAAAATGTTAACCCCTTTCTTCAGCTTTCAATGCTTTGTGATCTGATTTTCATCTGAACAACTACATTTATTATTCAAAAATACTCGTCAAATAGTTCATATAAACAATTCACTTACATTAACTTTTGTTATACAGTTGATTTACATCACCTGGTATCTCTAACGCTCTTGATTGCATGACTGAAAACCAAAGGTAAAAAAAAAACAGTAAATGGGAAACAAAATGTAATGCCACATAGTACAGTCAATTAGCAAAGTTGGGAATTCTGAAACAAGACTGCAACACACAGCATTTGTTCAAATACCTAAGACTTCCAAAAAGCTCTTGAGCTAATCTTTGTAGAACATATTTGCCGTGCCTGAGGACAGAAATGTTTGTCTGTAGCGTTGTCTAAATCTCAGGACTCTAACTGTTTAAATTGTCATGATGGAGGTTTATTTTATTTTTATTTATTTTTTAATTCTACTTATAGGGCTGATTAAATACAAGAACTACAGGGAAAAATAAACAAACAAACAAAAGTACTTCTAATTTTCAGATAGATGTTCCAAAGAATTTTACAGTAAATCTCCCAAAAGCTTTGACTCAGAGCTGAATGAAGACTCTTTGACTCACTGAGTTGCTTTCATTTTTACAAAATAACCCAGTAACTTTACCTGTATATTGCCATTAAAGCAAGAGTGCAGCATCACTGGGTCTAAAGTGGTCTAAAATAATTCTAAAAGTTTCCAGTTACCTAACCATTGTATTTTGTTTTTATTATGAAAAAAATATCTGTGTTTCATGTTTGTTTAAAACTGAAAGGCTCCTGATTGAGCCATTAGAAGTCAGTAACAATTCTTACTGAACTAGAGAAAAAATCTGTAGAGGTTTTGTTTTACAAATTCTTCAGAACATTAATTTCACATCCTGTTCTTTAAAATGTGTTCCCTTTTGTAGCAATAATTATTGAGGATGTGAGTGAATCAGAGTCTGAATCATTTAAGACCTCTACATCCATGAATAATGTTCACCAGTGACTATTTCTAAGCTACGTATTTATGCAGTAATTCAAACAATGAAGTCTTGTTGTGTTTCAAGAAAATAAACATTAAAGTAAACAGCTTGTTCTGTATTGAGATGATTAGAGGAGGTATTCAACAAAGACTAGACTTCTGTCAGTCCAGTTAAGAGTTTATTACTGAAAGCTGTTGCAATAACAGTGTTATTTCAGTAGATACAGGCTGTTCAAGTTTCCTGGGATTTAAAGGTGAATTCAGGTCATTCATTACTTTTGTTGGCACTGTAAATCTGTAGCATTAGGAAGGAGTGGAAGGAGATAAGCACGCTGCAAATAGTACAGATAAAGATGGAAGAGATCATTTTAAACCACCCTAATTCATCTTGTGTGAAAATCTTGTTCCCCTCATGCCTTAATCACAAAAACATGAAGGAAGAATAAAAAAAATAAAAAATAAATCATTTCCAGACACACTGTGTATGCATCCTTATACATGCAGGACATTCTCTGAAATCCTCAAGTTTGTTCACTCTGTGACTTTCCAATAGGCTCTTCAAATTCTGGAGTTCAATATCGGCAGTGCAAACACCAGAGGAACTGGGGAACTTGCACAATAAACCACTTCTTAAAGTCTGTGCTGATATTTTTAACAGCTGTAATCTATACTGTGAGTACCCCCTAATTCAGATTTGACTTGTGAAAGAAAATGTGTCGAAATTTGTTTCAGTGCAGTTTGTGTAGATCCTCGGCAGCCTTGGACTGAGTATAGTTGGGCACCTTCCTTCTTCTTAGATACCTTTTTATTTTCTCTATTCCCAAGGGAATAGAGAAAAAAAGAGAAAGGGAAAAAAAAGACAGACCTTTGCCTTCAATTTCTCCAATCTGATAGTAGGATCTTCCTCTTTGCCAGTTGTTCTGTCTCTCAGATCACTTTTTTTTTTTTTTTCCATGAAAAATGTTGAAAATTCATTTCCTGTGACATGGTGACTAGATGCATACTAATCTTTCTGGTTCATTGTGTTAACTGTTCCCTTTTGCTAATTTCTTTGCAGTTAGTCCGCTTCTAATTTTTGGATGAAAACTGTTTATCTCTATTATTCTGGTTAGCACTGATAGAGGTCTATACCTATATAGAGGTCCTATATACCTATAGAGAAGCCTTAGATATCTAGGAAAGGCTCGGTGGATGTCTTTCTTAGGTGTTTGTGGTGAGTGGAAGGCTAAAAGAGTCAACTCACTGAAAATTTCAATGAGGGTGATTAAAGGTAAGTTTGTATATGGAGCAATGTTAGAATTACATATCTGTTCAGGGGTTTCATTTAAGCATCCTCAGATATACAAATGGTCAAATGTGAACCTTATGGATAAAGAGAACTAAGTTTTTTTTTATATCAGAAAATCACGTTGTAGTTAGTTGCTGCTTTTCATTACATGCAAATCAACTTGAACCTTGTAGGTTGTTTTTGATTGAGGGTTTTGAGTTTTAGTACCTCAAGTACTAAAGTTTGACTCTGAAATCTTGGAATGGTCTTTGTCCTAAGTAGTCCCATATAAAGACAGAAGCTCTAAACACCTTGCTTTTTGGGGGACCTGTATAGTGTTTTCATTATCAGATTGTGGTGGCTATTGATACACCTAGAAATCCACTAATAAAAAGATAAAGCATCTGACACTGTCTAAGTAGAGATGAAATGGATGGATCCTTACAAAAAGAGTAGAACACAGAATTGAAATTTACTGAAATTCTTTCTGTTATGAACAGTTTTAAATGAGTATCCCTTCCGGAGTGTAAAACAACAGTGCTCTTTTATTTGTAGGACCCTGTCTGAAGATTGTTTGAGATCTTAATTTTACCATTATGTCTCCTGTCTTCAGAATCTATCTTTCAAAGATAGATTCAAAACAAGACACTGAGATGAGATGAGATGAGATGAGATGAGATGAGATGAGATGAGATGAGATGAGATGAGATGAGATGAGATGAGATGAGATGAGGTGATACAGCCAATCAAACCCTTGTAGTCATCAGGGGACACATTTTGAAAACAGCTTGGTTGCTCAACTTTTCTCTTTTCTACTCAGTGTGTACAGAGTCTGGCAGATGACACATTCACTCAACCCTGTGCTTACTATCAAACACCTTTCAACAAACACAAGCGAAAACACTCTACCATAGTAACACTAACTCCTACTTCCAGTGAAAAGCTATTGCAGTTACAGGGAGGGAAAGCATCAGCTGTGTGGGGAAACGTGTGCCCTCCTCTGAGCATATCTGCTGTCAGGATGGTTAGGTGTCTAGCATGAACGTTTGTACAGACTGCATTTTGGCACAGCTGGGAGTCCTGCTGCCCGACGAGCCCGTCTGGCTATGGAAAGCACAGGCTGACTGACACCCTCTAAGGCTGATGTAGAAACTTTGCTGTAAAACCTGATATAGTTTCTGACACTGATGGGTATGAATAGTGAGAAATGTCAGTTCAAGCTGAAAAGCTACTGGTGAAATAGCATCCACCAAACATATTCCCATGATACCATGGAAGACTTTAGCAGCCTTGATTTTCCTGACATGGAAGCACGTAACTAAAGGTCTTAATATAGCTTCAGTCATATTATTTTCAAACAGTTGCTGTAAAGGCTATAGCCTGATTTGCAGAGTGCATTTTCACTCCTAATGCAGAGAGGTGAAGGTTGTTTCTCTACTGTCAAATACATGGGGTAAAATAGATATATATGCATGTATTAAGGGCTTTTAAAAGGTAAGTCTAAATACGAGCTTAGTAAAGCCTTTTGAGCTGGTTGCTTTAAACAGTGTGAAGTTGGGTTTTGAATATCTGCAAGGATGGAGACTCCACAGCCTCTCTGTGCAACCTCTTCCAGTTTGACCATTTCCACAGCAAAAAGTATCAATTGAGTTTAAAAGGATGTCTTGGTTTTGGCTGGGATAGAGTTAGCTTTCTTCCTAGTAGCTGGTAGGGTCCTGTTTTGTACGTATTATTATTGGTAGTACTGTTATCATTATTATTATTATTTTCCTTTCCTCTATGTCCTAATAAACTGTCTTCATCTCAACCCACAGGCTTTCATTTTTTTCTGATTCTCTCCCCCATCCCAGAGAGGGGGGAAGGTGACTGAATGGCTATGTGGTGCTTACCTGCTGGCCAGGTTAAACCACAACAAAGAAATTTCAGTTTGTGCCTCCCATCTTGTCACTGGGCACCACTGAAAGGACTCTAGCGTCATCTTCTTCATTTCCTCTCATGAGGTATATACATACATTGTAAGACACTCTTGACCCTTCTCTTCTCTAGGCTGAACAGTCCCAGATCTCTCCCCATTCATCAGATACTCTAACTCCTTAATCATCTTTGTGGTCCTTCACTGGATTCTTGTGCAGGAAGGAGAGCACAGATCGATTCCCCACCCTCCATATGCGCCACATTGGGGTTGAGTATAGTGGAAGGATCACCTCCATCAACCTTCTGGCAACGCTTTTCTTAAGGCAGGGCCACTCCTCCCAGTTTTGTACCATCTGCAAACTTGCTGAGAGTGCATTCTTTCTCATTGTCCAGGTATTTAATGAAGATGTTACAAGTTTGGAGCTGGTACCAACACCAATCCACTAATCACTGACCACCAGTTGTACTTTGCGCTGCTGGTCACAACCCTTTGAGCCTGGAACGTTACCCGGTTTTCAATGCACCTCGTTGTTTGCTTACGTACTTTGTACTTAATTGGTTTATCAATGAGTTTATTACAGGACACATTGTGTTAAACCCTTACTAAAGTCATGATAAACACTGTCCACTGCTTTCTCCTCATCCACTGAGATAGTCGTCTCATCGTAGAGGGCTATCAGGTTGTTTAAGCATGATTTCACCTTTGTAAATCCACGCTGAATCTTCCCAGTCATTTTCTTGTTCTTCATATATTTGGAAATGGCTTACAGAATTAGTTGCTCCATCATTTTCCTAGGAATGAGATGAGGCAGACTGGCCTGTAGTTCCTCAGATATTCCTCCTTGCCCTTGTAAGTAGGAGTGACAACTGCTTTTTTCCAGTCCTCAAGAACTTTCCCTGCTCACCTTGACCTTTCAAAGATAACTCAAAATGACATCAGCCAGTTCCTTCAGCATTTGAAAGTACATTCAGTCAGGCCCCATGCACCTATTGTGTATGTTTGGTTTGTTTAACTATTCCCTTACCTGATCCACCAAAAGTAAGTCATCCTTTCTCCAGGCAAGGTCTCATTGGTCTCATGGGCCTGTGGTTCCAGAAGGCCTATCTTGCTGGTAAAGACTGAGGTAAATAATGCATTGAGCACCTCAGCCCTTTCCACATGCTTTGTCACCAGATCCCCTGTCCAATTCAGCAGTGGGCCGGTGTTTTCCCTATTCTTCCTTTTGATGTTTTTGTACCTGCAGAAATCTTTTCTATTGCCCTTCACATCCATCTCCAGATTCAACTCCCTGTGGTCTTTGGCTTTCCTAACCTCATCACATGCTCAGACAATGTTTCTATACTTCTGCTGTGTGACCTGACCCTGCTTCTTTCTCTTTTATGCTTCCTTTTAAAGTCTGAATTTAATCAGGAGCTCTCTGTTGACTCATGGACACCTCTTGCCACTTTTGTTTGACTTTATGAAGGTGGGAATGGATCATACCTGATCTTGTAGGAGGTGGTCCCTGAAAATCAACAAGCTACCCTGCATCCCTCTTCTCCAGGTCTGTATCTCACGTGATTCTTCCAAGTAGTTTCCTGAAGGGGCCTGAATCTACTCTCTTGAGGTCCAGGGCTTGGAATCCTGCTATTGGCTTTGCTCCCTACTCTCAGGATCCCGAAAACCACCATACCATAGTCCCTTCAGCCAAAGCTGCCCTCAGCCTTCACATCCCTGTTGAACTCTTCCATGTGTTTAAGTATGAGGTGCAGAAGAGCACAAACTATTAGGGAATGTCCAAAGGAGGGCAACAAAGATGGTGAAAAATCTAGAAGGAAAGACATATGAGGAGTGACTGAAGTCACTTGGTTTGTTCAGCCTAGAGTAGAGAAGAGAAGACTGAACGGAGTCCTCATGGTGGCCTGTGGCTTCCTTGCGAGGGGAGCAAAGGGCAGGTGCTGATCTTTCATTTCTTGTGGCCAGTGATAGGACCCAAGGGAATGGTCTGAAGCTGCAACAGGGGGAGGTTCAGTCTGGATATCAGGAAAAGGTTCTTCACTGGGTGAAGAGTGGTCAGACACTGGAACAGGGTCTGCAGGGAAGTGGTTTTGTCACCAAGCCTGCTAGAGTTCAAGTAGCATTTGGACAGTGCTCTCAGACATATGGTCTCATTTTGGGGTGCTCCTCTGTGGGGCCAGGTCTCAGTGATACTTGTGGGAGGGTTCCTTCCAACTTAGGATATTCTATGATTCTATAACAGCACATCTCCTTGTTGTCTCCTTGATCACAGGAAGTTATAATTAATGCACTCCAGAAGCTCCTGGATTGCTTGTGCCCTGCTGCGTTGCTCTTCTAACAGATACTGGAGTAGTTAAACTGTCCCAGGATGACCAGGGCCTGTGAAAAAGTGACTTCTTCCTGATGTATGAAGAAAGGAGTATCCCATGCTCTCTAATGTCAAGGTTGCACCATCACTCCTTTTTAGAAAACAAGTGGAATGAGAAGTTTGCAAAATGTACTGGTTTCATGATAGTATTTATTTATTTTCCAAAAATGCCATGCATGACCAGCTTGATTTCTGAGCTAGGGAAGTTCCTGTTCCACAGAACATGACTTTGGAACAGATACGCGGAATTATTTCTGGTATATGTGGCTCAGATTCAGAACCAAGCCATCAGTGCTTTGAAGGTAATTCAGAATATTCTGGTCCATAAGCCCAAAAAGCAAAGTACCAAACTTATTATGTGTCTCTGATGTTGAGTTTCTGTTTGACATCTCTTGTGCCTTTATTGGAACATTTATATGTCATTTATAAGACATTTATATGTCTTTCCTGGACAATATTCTACACCTCTGGTCAAACCCTGTACCTTGCTATGCAAAAGGAGTTTATAGGATTTATAAGACTTAAGCTAAATCTACTGCATTTGGTTAGTTGTTTTTTTTTTTTTTTTTTAATTATTATTATTTTTTTTTTCTTGGATGATTTATACACATTATACTAAATGTGACACTAGAGGGTATGGACTATCTCATGTGTTGTAGTGCCCTTTTCTTGGAGGAGTTCAGTAGATTCCCTGAATCTGCAGGATTACCTCTGCATTTCTGATTCTGACCACGTCAGCCAAAGTTACTCACTAGGGCTAGAGTGGTTTAGTCACACCACATTTTCTAGACAGTATTCTCAGAAGATGATGTTCTCATCCCTGTCTTGTGTGGCTGGGTTTCACACCAATCTGCCTTGAATGTAGGTCTGAGGATACAAAACAAAGCCTAAATGCTAATACTATACCATGAAAGTCCTTTTGGGGACTTCTTAATTTGTATTATATATATGTATATGTATATGTATATGTATATATTTAATATTATTTAATTTTTTTAAATGCTGTAATAGATTTTACGGCATACAGTACATCAGAATGTACTGTGACATTCTGATTTATTTTGCAGCAAGTTAAGTACGTTCATTAAGATTGTTAGTAATTCTTAGGTGTGTCTATTTATTTTTATTTCATGGCTTATTTTAAAATAAACTGACTTCAGTGATTGTATGTAGATAACGTTTTTGGCAGAATTAACTTCACATTTTAGTAGTCTTTTTCTTAAGTTGCCCAAGTAGCAGGCTTAAACTCCCACGGAGTGTTATTAAAGTATGTCAGTAGCGTGGCTGGCATTTTTCAAGACACAAATGTGAAAGAAGAGCCTGTTGTCAGTAGTGTATGATCAGACAGAAATTATTTCATTAATTCTGGAATAACTAAACTACAATGTTTGGATTTTGTGGCTTCCCTTTAGGTTCAATTACCTATGATTGAAACCCAGGCTTTATTTTCACTGTAGCTTGAAAACACATGCTAATAAACTACCAAGATGGTAGATTGTGTGTTCTTTAATATTTCTATTGGTGTACCCAGTGGGGTCACATTTGAATAGTGTTACTTCTGAAGAGGTACTGAGTTCTGTAGCCTGACTTTGAATGCAATACTATATTTTGGCCACTAAGTGTCAGACACTGAATAATCTTTTGACACAGAGTTTTTTTCAGCTTTTTCACTTTTTTTTTTTTTTTTTTTTTTTTTTTCCTGCAGTACAGAGTTAAAAAGACAAGGTTATTTCAGATCTTCCTGGCCTTAGCTTAACGTGGAAAAGATCACGTTTATTTAATAGATTAAATTCTGTTACTGAAAGAAAAGACACTTGAGCCTGCTGAAAGAAAAGCTTTGTTTTACAACACGTGCTAAATGTTATATGATTTACTGGTGGCACAGTGCAGATTAGTTGGTCGCTGAAGAACAAGAGTTGGATTTTACTGATAAGAGGTTATGCAGGCAGTTCAAATCCTGCTTGTGGTATTGCTGTTCCATGATTCTTCCTCAAAAGCAGAGTATAGACATGACACTAAACTATGTCTCAGGATTGTTCTGGGACTGTGAGATGAGGGAACCCTATGCTGTTTATTGACTGTTGACATGCTAAAGGCCTGCATCTGTGCTGGAAAGGCTTGTGTTGTGATCTTTGTAAGCTTTCTTGGTGGAGATATAATTTAAACAAGCAGTAACTTCAGTGTTACAGTATTCTGGTTTCTTTTTTCCCTGCACTTTTAGCTACTGCAACTACACAGACAAAGCACTGAAATACAGACTAGACCTTACAGCACTGCTGGTTGCTAAGTTGAAGAAACCAGCATTATGAAGTGTATTTGATGCAATGCTTAGTAACAATGAGTAAAGTGTCATCTTGGTATTAATATGAAAAGTCAGTTGTGGCAGTCCCCACTGCAACCACTGAAGACAGAGCTGCTAGGAATACTCCTTAGGTGAGCCTCTCTAATACTTTTCATTGTAAGACTCTAGCTTTCAGCTGGTAATAGCCACTGAACGTTCTCACCTGGTCTTCCTCTCTCCAAGTGTCTATGTGGTAAACACAGGGATCTGCCACATTGGATTAAAAAAAAAAAAAAAAGTAGAAAGGAAGAAGCTGGGAAAAAAATATTTGTAAGTGCTGTTAGGGAGTGAAAAGCTGAGCTAGCCTGTAGCAAAGAGATGACTGGCTAGGAGAAGAGGGAGAAGCTTGGGTGACACAGGGCAAATGTGAAGAGTATGGGTGGGAGAAACAACTGTTAGCTGTGTCCCTAAAGTGAATGTGAAAACCTCAGCTTTGCTTCAACTCACGTGGAGTGCTATACAATGAAATTTACAGTAGGGAAATACCAAAGTCAGCATTGCATGTGCAACCTTCATCCCGTCACTAATGAATGTGAAGTCTCTAATAACAGTCACTTAATGCTTTATCTGGAAGATATCTCAGGAGTCGCTCGAACAATTTGGTGAGATCTCTATTTCTGCTACAGAGATAAGATGTGATGCTGCATGAGTCATACATACAAATTTATCTTAGGTTTTGTCTGGTGCATCATGTTGTATAATGTTAAATACTTCTGAAAATCACCTGAGGGACAATCAATTAAACTGGACCCTAATGCCCCTGTGCCTCAGCCTCCGTTCTGTGAAATGTCTTTGCCTTCATCTCTGGGGCATGCTGGTGAGACAAATTCATGGCGGTGAATCAGTTATTGTGAAATGACATCATCACATAAACTTCCAGGAGGTAATAAATAACATCATAGCTGATAAAAGACTGTGCTGTGGCAGTACAAATAATGCTCAAACCATCTCTTGAGGGAAGATACATTGAAAAATTCAATAAGATTTTGCACATCTACTTATTCTGCATGCTGAGTGAGCCTGGGATATGATGCTGTCGCCATGTCACAGTATATACTATCTGCTTGGATTTTCTAAGTTTATTTTTTTTAACACTACTTTTAATCTCATAGTCCAATTGCGAGAAGGTAGTTTCTGCCTTCCTAAGAATAGGCTGCTGGTCAATTTACTGTCCAGTGAGGACGTGTTTTGGACAAAGCTCTTTTCTGTAGGGATCTCTCGTTCTTTAATCTTTTCTCCATCTATCAAACACTAGATAAGTCTATTCTACAAACACAGGCTTTCAATTTTAATTTGCTTTATGCTGCACTTTCATCACATTTTAATCCATTGAAATCTGATCACTTATAAAATTGCCCATTAAGGAACACTGCTTCCAAGAAGTAAGTAAGACGCCACTATGAGGATGTAATAACAAAACCTAGAGTTTTCAACCAAGAAGGAATAGTCTAGGATGGCCTGGGAACATTGTGACAAATAGTAGAACTTGAAGGCAATCTTGTGGGCTTATGAACTGTAGGGCCTCTAGCTAGCCGGAAAGAACACTGAGAGATGCTGCTGTACTGTGTCCATCTCCCTGAAGGGAAGAGTTTTCATAGAGTCTGCCCCCTGTCTGGAGAGTCACTGGACTGCTTACTTTCATTAGGGTGGTTTTATGGTCTTCTCCTCTATTTGCATTTTGCATTTCGGTTTGCATTTTACCTTGGCAATCTCTGTAAAGGAGACTTGCTGTTTAGTGCAAGACAGACTCCAAAATACACTGCTAACCCATCTTCTGACTTGGGTGGTACTGCAGTTCATGTGTCTCTGCTAGCTGTAACAGGTAGATTGGAAAGGAGCTCAGTGGTCCATGGGTAAAGGAAAATTATGTAGATTTTTGCAGGTCAATTCAATATCCGAAAATGAATTGCAGTGCTTGATGGCACAGAATCTGTTTCCAGCAGTGGGCTACAGAGCTACTAATGGAAAGCTTACATTTTGCTTGTGGTTGGGCTAATCAGGACTCAGCACTGCATGGATGCAGTTTGCTTTTGGTTTGGTTCAACCTTTTGGATGGGACTGGCACCACTGAGATCAAATCTCAAGATTTTGGTGCAGTCTGGAAAAGGTGATTCAGACAGACCACTGTCCAGAGGGTGGCACACTTACACCAGTGGTTGGAAAAATCTCCTTCTATGGCCACCCTATCCCTTAAACATCACATCTGGTTTGAAGTTCTGCTGCTCTCAGCAAGTTTGCCTGGGTCTGTGTAAGCAGAAATAGCTCTTTGGAGATGGGAGTGCAAATAGTTGAAGCAGTGAACACAATAAGCTCTAATCAATTTAGTTAGGAGACTGCTGGTCTCTGTGGACTATTTCTAAAAGATCTCAAAGGAGAACTTAAGAAGGCAGCTTTATTGCCCGGAGGTTTGACAGAAGTTAACGCCTCTTCTTGAAAAGCGCAAGTAAAAAGGGGATGAAAATTGCTACATCTAAACCATGGATGAGTGGGTTTGGTGGAGGAATCACTAAAAAAAAAAAAAAAACAAACAACAAAACAAAAACAAACAAACAAAAAAAACTTTACAAACTCTTATGCAAGAGGACGAGCCATAGAACTCCTTACTGGCCTTAAAATAGCTGTGAAGATATTTTTTCAGTCTTACAGTAACTGTGAAACCTATGATAATGATGTTAGGCTAATTATACTTTTTGCCTTGTAGCAAAAGGCAGAAACTGATACTTTGTACTATGGATTGCAGAAATGCTCGTTGTAATGGCATGAATTATGCCTAATGAAGTTCAGACTGTAGTGAATCCACTAGGCATGGTTATCCCTGCGTTACGGGTAGGTAACTGAGTAAAGGAGTGGAGAGGCTTCCTCTGAGCTGCACAGGTGGGCAGCTGGTAGTGCAGGGAAAGGAGGCAGAAAACCTGCCTTGCAGTCCTCTCTGTCTTGGCACAAGGCCTTGCAGCTGTGACATATCTGCATGTAAAAAAGACAAGAAGGATAGTGCGTATGTTGTCTAACCTACTTGGGTGACTACCTCATGTGGGCATGCACAGTGACATCACTGAACTGTGATGTAAAAGGGTAGGTAATAATGGTGTGACTGAATCCCAAGGTGATGCTGACTTTTTTTTTAACTCCTTAACTCTTCATGGTGTAAATAAGATCAAGTTCCCAAACAAAAAGTCTTCAACACAGGAATAAAATGATTTGGCACTAAAACCCATGAAACTAAGATATTAGAACAGTTTCAACATTGGAAATCTTTCTGAGATCAGAAAATTTATAAAAGTAGTTCAGGTTCTGGTTTGACTATTTAATATTTTATAATCAAAACTAAATCTGTTAAGAGCCTCTCAAGCACCTCTGCTCATATTTAGCATCCCATACCATTTTTTTCTCTTAGCAAGTTCTGCTGCAGGAGATGAGATACCATGTTGTAGGAAGCTGAGGGCATATGTACCTTGTGGCTCACAAGTTTTTATTAACATCAGGTTCCTATTTCCCAAGATTACCAAAATATAATTTCCATTTACAACATATCCTGTCAGTTTCCATTATAAAGCCTAAGCCTGTGCAAAGACAATATGCAAAAACACTGCAAAGCTGTTATGAGGCACAAGTAACTTGATAGGATAGGACAAAAATGGTTTATTTTGCAGTCAGTTAATTTGAATGGAAAAATATCTATTTGGGATTGAAATCTAATCAAGTGTTTGAGACAGTTCTGTTTGGAAAGGGCAGATGATTTTCACTTTGAATTGCTTCATTTCAAAATCTCTGCCAAATCATCTCTCTGGCAAGACAGAGCCACCTGGCAGTTTTGAATGGTTGCTGGGGGTGGCTGCAAGCCAAAAATTTGCCAGACTGCAGTGATTAGTTTTAAAGAACTTGGCCTATGCTGTTTCTTCCCTATGCAATGCCCTTAGGTCTCTCAAGCTAGGCAGATGCCCATAGGTGTATCAGGAGGGACACAGACCTTTTGAAGTTAGCTAGTGAGGATGCTCTTGCATCAGCAGTTTTCACCACCAGAAGGTAACATGGCAAATGGCACAGATGTTTACAGGAATCTCTTTGCTTTTTGCCTTCGAGCTTCCACTTCAGAAATCTTTGTTTGTTGAGAGGCAAAGGTTGTACATAGCTGCCTATCATTAGTGTGGACTAATTACACTTCTGCTTATGCTGGATTCCATCTGTAGCTGATGATAACAGTGTTCCATATCCCTGGAAGGAAATGTTGAGCTGATAAAGTGTATGTGCTGTTTACTAACAGGTCTCTCTCTTTATTTTATTTTATTTTATTTTATTTTATTTTATTTTATTTTATTTTATTTTATTTTATTTTATTTTATTTTATTTTATTTTATTTTATTTTATTTTATTTTATTTTATTTTATTTTATTTTATGTTATTTTATGTTATTTTATTTTATTTTCCCCACACTTCACAGTCTGGGTCCATTTATGTCATGCAAAATGAGTTCTGTGTTTTGGCTTTTAAACTAGCAAGATGTTTCTCATCAGGGAAAAAAAATAGTTCATTTTTAGATTAATTTCCATTCTTAGAAGATACTTGTTCTCTAGATGTAAGTGCTACAGAGATACGTCATCTAGTTTTAAATGCAGCTGAAGCAGAGGAAGAGTTTGTCCTGACTCTACAGTGTAGGTGCAGTTTTTAAGTATAAAGCAGAGACTCCAATGAGCTGGCTGGGTATAGAAACCAAATGAGCTTTTTGCTTCAGAAGTGATCACTTCAAGCTAGACTCAAAACACACTGCCAGACTGGAATGGGAAATTTGTGATTACATGTATGAAATGTATGATCAAATAGAAGACTTTGGATGTACCTTTCACAAACTAGTATGTTAACATGATGATATTATTTTTCAAATTATAAGTATCAGATAATCTTAAATATAACAATAAACTCATTTATTTTGGTTTTACATACTGACTACAACTGATGTGACAGTGTAGCAATCAGAAGTGTTTATATATGAATGTATATCTGTCTTGACCTACCAGTATAGATAGATATTTACCTTCTGTAAACAGAAACATTTATCATTTACGTTTAGCTAGAAGCATGTGAATTTATAAATGCTTTAGGTAAGACTTCTTTTTGCTAGGGATTGTAGTATGAAATTACCCTTACTTCTGCATTATTTAGGGGAGGGGAACAATAGCAGGGATAAACATGAATAGTAATCTATTCTAGAAATAGTCCAGTAGTACCAGTGGGAATATTTTTGGCATACATTACTGCTTAACCTAATTTAATGATAACTTGACCTGGTCAACTAAAACTAAAGAGACAATTCAGGGAATCATATGATATGCATTGTAAGTGAGAGTGGCAGATCCTGATCATTAGCAAGAAACTCTGTATTTTCCATTTCTTCTCAACCGACAAATCAGCCTTAGGTGCCATCCAGTCAGTTAATTATGGAGCTAACATCAGTGACTTAGGTTGCCTAGAGATACAAGAAAACATTCATGGCACTCTGTCCTGTTACACAACATGCTGTATATTAAGTATTCATTTCTACTGTTTCCTTTTCATACCCACAAGTATCTGAATTTATGTGTGAAACACACTTCCAAGTTGTAAGTAGGAGTCACAGAATCACAGAATGGCCGAGGCTGGAAGGGACCTCTGAAGATGACCCAGTCCAACCCCCCTGCCGAGCAGGATCACCCAGAGCACATTGTGAAGGATGGCATCCAGGCGGGTTTTGAATATCTCCAGAGAAGGAGACTCTACAATCTCTCTAGGCAACCTGTTCAGTGCTCTGTCACCCTCACAGCAAAGAAGTGCCCCCTTATATTTGGTTGGAACCTCCTGTGCTTCAGTTTGTGTATGTTACCTCTCGTCCTGTTGCTGGGCACAACTGAAAAGACACTGGATCCATCCTCGTGGCACCCTCCCCTCGGATATTTATACACAATGATGAGTCTTCTCTCTCATTCTTCTCTTTTCTAGGCTAAACAGGCCCAGCTCTCTCAGACTGTCCTTGTACGATGGGTGCTCCAGTCCCCTGATCATCCTAGTAGCCCTCTGCTGGACTCTCTCCAGGATCTCCATGTCCCTCTTGTACTGGGGAGCCGAGAACTGGACACAATGCTACAGATGTGGCCTCACCAGGGTTGAGTAGAGGGGGAGGACCACCTCCCTTGGCCTGCTGGCAGCACTGTTCTGAATGCAGCACAGAATACCATTGACCTTCTTGGCCACAAGGGCACATTGCTGGGTCATGGTCATCCTGCTGTCCACCAGGACTTCCAGTTCCTCTCTGCAGAGCTGCTTTCCAGCAGGTCAGCCCCAAGCCTGTACTGGTGCTTGGGGTTATTCCTCCCGAAGTGCAGGACCCTGCACTTGCCCTTCATGATGTTCCTCTTGGCCCTACCCTCCAGCCCGTCAAAGTCCCCCTGAATGGCAACAAGTTAGGCCACAAACTTTCAGTGTCAGAATGAGATAGTTCACCGTGGCAGTGGTTTTGGCCATAAAGCTTGCCATTGCTTTAATACAGAATATGTAGCCCTCCATGTGTCTTCTGGGTAGGGGATTAAATACACCAGCTGTAAACAAGGGTTAGGGCCAAATAGGGACAATTAAGAGAGCTCCTGAGGCACATGAGTCTGAAATTGCAGTCTGGAAGAAAACATCTGCCTATCTGCTATTAGCAGCAGGTCCTCATCACCATGCCTCTCGGTGTATGCTGCCACAGGCCTCACAGTCATACTCAATTCCTTATGGTGCTTAGTAAATTGCTTTCCTTCCTCTAACCTGGCTTAGAGGCTCCTTAAGTAGGTGTTGTCTGACACCACCTGATGTACTCTGACAGCATCAGACTTCTCTCCAAACGCAGCTAACAACAATTGTTTTCCTTTAAGACAGGAATAATGATGCCTCACCTTTTCTATGGTAGAGCAATGGAGGAAGAACATATGCAGCAAGAAGACAGTCAAGTTTGTATCTTGTCTTCTGATAGGGAGCACACTTACTATTCCTTCAGTGGTACCTTAACCACAGACCTTACTTCTGCTTGCTCATCTGCCATCTTTCTGGCTTACTGAATCTTGATTTACTTCTTCTTTACACAGTGGAATAGCTTCAACTGGAGTAACAAAAAGACACAGAGGCAGCTTCTCTTGTAATTCGGATTCATTTGTATGCCTACTAAATCTATACGCATATACACGTAGTTGTATAGACTGAGGAAAGTTTATGAACTGGTATTGCAGAGGTTACTGGTATGATTCTGGGATGGACATATAGCTTATTAATACTTGTTTCTGGTGAAATAAGTGGTTGCTTTTTTCAGTTTTGCTGTGTTGCTTAGAGACAGAACCGGGTTACACTCCTGGTCATATTTTTGCAGTCTCTTTTGTATTGCTGTTGCTTACCTTTCATTGTGTTCTGAGGGCTTTGTTTATGGGTTCCTCAAATATTTTTCCATACTTGACATTCTTTTTCCCACCATCAGCATAAGTTACTGGCATGGGGTGGTCCGTGGCTCCATAACCCTTGCAAGGTGCATTGCCTGTAACATCTCTCCAAACACCACAGAGCTTCTTTTGTGCAGGAGGTGGATAACTGTAGTCACAGTTAATACATTTGAGCAGAAGACCACAAGGAGTGGAGAGAAAGGCAAAATGAGAAGGCTGATATGCTGTAAGGCCACAGTGAGACACAAAACCATTCTTGGTCATTCATATATTCATTGTGAACACTCCCAGCGGAGAGGTGTATGTGCCACTGATTAGGTACTGCTTTTTGTTGCAGGATATTTTTTCCCTAGCGAATATATACGTTTGATAAATCTCTCACGTAGTGAATAATGGGCTTACACAAAATACCGATTAAATTAATAGTCTAGTTATAAATGGAGAAGGAAACAGAATCTGCACTCTTAGCCTTTGAATAGCAAGCCTGCTTTAAATGTCTTGACTGACACCTCTTTAAATTCACCTAGAAGTCCTAGGGGCTTTAGCTCATCCCCTGTGTAAATCCTTTTCACTTACAGGAAAGTTTTACAGGATCTTACTGTAAAAGAGGCTTAGGCCTGCTATTTGTGTGTTACAGAAAGTTCTTTCAAAACTGCTGTGACAAGTGGAATGGCACCATTATAAAGCAAGAATTTTGGGAAATGTGCCTTTGGAACTTTTTAGGAAGGAGGAGGAGAGACCATCTGTTTTGCTTGTCACAATTCTTGTTTGTTTAAGATGTGAATTGCCAGAAATGTGGAAAGATTGGGTACAACGACAAGTGATAGAGTAATTTTCACACTGGACTTATGGGAAGCATGTGTTGTCCATCTGTGTGATTCTCATTTTATGCAAATTTGGGAAATATAGTCTTATGTCTAATTGTCCAAAGGTAGTTCTGAACATTCAAATGGAGGAAAGATACCATGCCATATCGTCAGTAGGCCTGCCTTTGGCTCAGTAACACGCCAATGCAGAATGCTGCTTGCTTGAAACTACAAATCATAATAAACATTTATATTTAGAATCCAATAAAATAATGTTCCAGGGTCTGCAAAACACTTCAGACCTATGGCTGGGTTTTCCTTGAAGTGGAAGAGGAAGCCAGCATTTCCCTGCCCCTCCTAAGCAGGTGTTATTAACATGTCCGGTACCTCAATGTGATTCATGCTGGTTCATGATGACAAGGGAATACTAAAAGAAGCTGGTGTGAGTCTTTGTTCTAAAAAAAAATACACAGCTGTGTGTATTTAAGGCTTATACAAGAAATATCTGACCTTCTGGGAGGAAGCTTTGATTTAAGATTTGTTTTGGGGGAGGAAAGTGTTTGTTTGCTTCCTTAAAAAAAATCACACTCACAAAGGGTGATGGAAGTTTTACCTGGAGCATATTGCTTTTTTTCAGAGATGGTGAAAATAATTCTTCCCCTGACCTACTCTAAGCACTTTGAGTGAATAGCTCCCAAAAGATAAAAAATATTTTTTCTCTATTTTTTTTTTTTGTTTCCTTCCAGTTCATGATTTGTTTATGAACTGGAGGAGTTGTTGACTCTGTTGAGGGTGAAAAGGCCTTGCAGAGAGATCTGGACAGATTGGAGAGCTGGGCAATCACCAACCGCATGAAGTTCAACAAGAGCAAGTGCCAGGTCCTGCACCTGGGACAGGGCAACCCAGTACAGACTGGGCTACAAGATGCTGGAGAACAGCCCTGCAGAAAGGGATCTGTGAGTTGTGGTTGATAGCAAGATGAGTATTAGTCAGCAGTGTGCCCTGGCAGCCAGGAGGGCCAACTGCACCCTGGGGGGCATCAAGCACAGAATTGCTAGTCGGTCGAGGGAAGGGATTGTCCTGCTCTGCTCTGCACTGGTGTGGCCTCACCTTGAGTACTATGTGCAGTTCTGGGCACCACAGTACAAAAAGAATGTGAAACTATTGGAGAGTGTCCAAAGAAGGGCAACAAAGATGTTGAAGGGTCTAGAGGAGAAGACGTATGAGGAGCGGCTGAGGTCACTTGGCCTGTTTAGCCTGGAAAAGAGGAGGCTGAGGGGAGACCTCATTGTGGCCTACAGCTTCCTCGTGAGGGGGAGTGGAGGGGCAGGCGCTGATCTGTTCTCTTTAGTGACCAGTGATAGGACCTGCAGGAACAGCATGGAGCTGCAACAGGGGAAGCTCATGCTGGACATCAGGAAGAGGTTCTTCACTGAGAGAGTTGTCACGCACTGGAACAGGCTCCCCAGGGATGTAGTTATGGCACCAAGCCTGTCAGAGTTTAAGAAGCATTTGGACTGTGCTCTTAGTCACATGGTCTGAATTTTTGGGTAGACCTGTGTGGAGCCAGGGGTTGGACTCGATGATCCTTATGGGTCCCTTCCAACTTGGGATATTCTATGATTCTATGATTCTAACTGCAAAATGCAAACTGCAGAAAAAAACTACTTTTTATCTCAGTACAGCAACTGGAAATTTGACTAAAAATATTTCTTAATTCCACTGTCATTGAAGTACAAGCATTCTGAATTTAAAATACACTTTTTGAGAGCATTTTGTCGAGAAATACTTCAGTGCTTGAATCATTATGGAAAAAAGACAAAAGGGATCCAAACACAGTGAAAATGAGATTCAGTTTGGAATTCTTATCAGAGTTTTCCATGTAAAGTTTTTGCTTATTGCTGATTCTTTAAATGGTACAATATCAGCAGTGACCAAGGTTTAGCCTTGTGCAATATCAGTTACTGAGCCTTTGTTAGCTAAACAACTGTGGCTCAACACTGAGGCTTTCATATTGCCTTGACTTCCATCTTCTTTCCATTGTTGCTGTTTGGATAATTTCCAGACAATTCCTATTTGTGACTTCAAAAATATTATAATTAATAAAAACACAAGAAGAAATAGAATTATGACACTGATACCAACTTCTTGTAATTAGGCTGGCTTTTGGTGGGAAGTCTGTCAGGTCTGTGAGCAGGATGGAAACTTCATCCATGTGGGATGCCTAAAGTTCAGCGCTGTGCTGGCTGATGTTGGAAAAACAACCTCTGTGTAAACTTGTGAAACACTTGGTATAGCAGGACCATGGGTTTTGGCTGAGATGACTACTGCTTTAATAGAGCTCAGAAGCTTTTAGCTGCATGAAGCTAAGACAAAGTTGAAGAAATGGACTTACTGAGGGAAGACAGGGCACATCACAACCAAAGAACTTGGGAAATTAAACAGTCTCCCAGCTTGCAGCAGGTGTCACATGGTGAAGGGGTGGAAGAAAGAGAAGCTGGGTCTTGTGCATCCAGCAGAACAAGAAGGAGCAGGCAGGAAAGGAATAGGAATCCATATTTAATTGAATGAATATGCTCTTTGTATATTGAAGAAGAGACAAGGAGGTGAACTAGAGCAGACCATTATTTAGAGAGGGCTCTGGGAAAAAAAGAAAGGAAAAATGCCTTCTTTTGGCCAGCAGAATTATTTAATAAGTTAGCTGGCTTTAAGCGGGTAGAGAGAGGCTGAGGAGATGTTTCAAGTCTTCTGGTGGAAGTATCAAGGTGCTCTGTGGTAGAGGTGGGAATCAAAGATAGAAGAGGAAGAAAGGGAGGTGTTGGGATGGCAGAACAAGAGGGATGTTCCTGTGCTATTCAAGATGGGTGGACTCAAAGGAGATGAACTGCATCCTTGTGAGACATAATGTTTTTTTTCTGTGTGTTAAGAAGCTGAGCTCTGTGACAGCCTCCTACTGAAATGTGTCATTTACCTGGAGAAAAGACTGTTCCTGTCTTAGCTCAGGAAATTGGGAGCTCTTTTTCTGTTTCTTTCTCTGTCCTAGACTACTTGTTAAATGCATCTCTGTGGTGCTATGTGGGTAAGTACATTAAAAATTGCAAGATTCTTGGATATATATGACTGGAGCTATATATATAATAAGTTATCTGAATATGGTATAACTGAATGTATAAAAATTTTAAATGGAACAATTAAGTACATTATCAATGTAGCAAATATGTACCAGACCCAGTAGAAGCAGCTCCATAATGCATAATCTTTTCTGTTATCTATGTGTGCAAAATATATATTAAAAATATTTCTTATATTTGATTTTATAAGTTCCAAGTTTCCAGCAGTTCTCAGTAAAGTGAAATTAATACCTCTAACCTAACCATGACAGCCACTTTGGAATATGAAGTGACATTAATGTCTTTGGATACCAAAAACTTTGCATCTGAAGGAGTGAACTGCACTATTAGTTCCGCTTCCTACTTAGAATTATATAAGGATGTGTTTAACCTATAACTAATTCACTTAAAAAAAAAAAAAAAAGATTTTTCTTTTGATGCTTTCATCATCTGTTACCTTTTTCATGCAAAAGAAACATGGAATTCAAGATAATTGAATAAACAACTTGTAGCTGTCCATGTTTACTGCTTGTATGTTTTAATCAAGCAATCTTGAGCGAAATGTTGCTATGTTACTGTTTTGTCTTTGCTTTCCTTCAACAGGACTAATTATTTCCAAAGCCACACCATGCTCTTGCCACACTGAAATGTGCTGTATACACGTGCCCTAAGCAAGTTATCTAAAATATCTCTGCATTGTAAACCAATTTAAGAAAACAGTAAAGAAGAGGTACAGCTCTTCTGTTCCACACTCAAAATATTGTGGAATCTGCAACAACTTCAGAAATTCTTGCATGTTGCTGGAGGTGGTTTCAGTTTTCACACCAGAAGTAATTTAATTTCAGCACTTAAAACCCAAAAAGCTCCAACATATTGCTAGCGTGCAAAAATTCCATGTGTGCTAAAAAACAACAGCATATGGTTGGGTGGGGTGTGACCAAAATGAACATAGTTATCACATTGTGAACTTTCTTTTTACAGACTTGATTAAATAAGTGTGTGGGGGGGCATCTAGGACAAGAACCTGGAATCCTCCTAGAGTCTGCCTTTTCAAATGTTGTGTGGTTAACTGAAATGTTCAGCTTGCATAAACTTTGGCTTAAAATAGGGGACTGACATTTCATCTGAACATGAAGAAGACACTTGAAAGAAAGGTAAAAAGAAGGTGAGATATCTCCGGGGTGAACTTTTTGAGGAGAATGGTACAGGGCATAGGTTGGAGGAAACTTCAGCCCTCCTGGTTTGTTGTTAGAAAACAGAAAGATTAATATTTTTTACTTTTTATTTAAAATCTATTGGCTGATCTTTAATTGGACAGAGTGGGTTTTAAGTGGGTTTATTTGTTGCAACTGCATATTTTAGGGTGTTTAAATGCTTTTTGCAATTCTTCTCAGCATAGTTTAGTGCTGAGGTAATTGGAAGCACAGATATCTTAGCCATCTGTGATGGTTACTGTTTTTGACCCGATTTCCATTGAATCCAATGGTGGTCAAAGCCTTATCAAAGCCTAATAGTACAGGAATATCTAAAAATCAAGCAAATCAAAACCAGAGATACTTCTGGAAACTTAGGCCTAGATACTTGACTTATCCTTCTGAATCCTCAGTGGCAAGCTTGAAGACCCTTAAAATAGTAATACCAACAACAACAAAAACTTGGAGAACTAATAGACTAATATTACTTTGCAGTTGTTTTGTTTAGCTATTTTGTTGCACTCGCCTGACTTCTCAGGTGAGAAAAACTTTGAATATTAGTCAGAGTTTTAGCCAGAAAAGCCATCGCTCATGTTAATTGTGCTGGCCAAGGAAAAGCAGTTCTTTCAGAGTAAAACTCAGGATACTCTGTGGAACAATTAGGTCTGTCAACACATGACAAGGTCTTCATATCTTGAGGGGAGGATCCAGTTGATGCATCCAAGTGTCAATCAGGATGCAGAGCTGCAGGAAGTTAACTCATGCGTATTCCAGGGTTGTCCAGATCAGATGAAAAAAGTGCCAAAAGAGGTTACCCTTCATCACCAGCTGAGAGATGAGCTATGTTTGAAAGACAGGACAGCTTGATGGGCTTTGAATGGTAATATCAGGAGATGTGTCCCTCAAGAGATAGAGACATGCTTCATGTCCTTGTACAGTCATTTGAGCAACTTGACATGAAAATACTAAATAAAACATACAGAAGCCCCAGGAGGGCGTTTCACCAAGGATCCCGATTGGGAATTATCCATCCTTTTAGCAGGTGTAGGGCCCTGCCTGAAAGTGGCATCATAGATGTCTCCTGAGCCTTCCCAGTAAGCCCGTAATGGATCTGCAGCTTGCCAGATAGTCTGTCATAGGTTGTCAGCCATGGCTGGGAGGAGGGACGGCAGCCTCTTTTGTTCCAGTGTCAGACATGCAGAGAAAGGACTCCTAAGTAGATAATTCAAGGGGAAACAGCTGCTGAGTTCTCAGTTCCCAATGACTCTTTTAATTTTGCCTTCTTCTCTTAATGTATTTGCATGCTGCTGGATGAATACTGCCTGCAGGCAGCCAGAGAAATAGAAAAAAATAAAAACTTCGTTGAAAACATGACTGTTTTAATGCTTATGCCAGAACAAGTTGAAAGGCTTTCCTGAGTATGAGGGTCAGGGACTGATCGTTTTAAACTCCTAGGAAAGGGCATACTAACTCGATTGCCCTAGTTCTGATCTTTTAAGTAAAAGAAAACTCAGTATTACAAACTCTTATGACTTTGATTGTAAAGGTGTGTCTCTCCTCCTCCCCCCCCCCCCAAAAAAAAAACATAGCTCCTGACATTCTGTCACTATGTAAGTGTCTAACACATCTTTGAAAAGTGAAGAAACATTGTGATTTGAAAGTGTAAATCCTACATGGATAAAAAGCCAGACAGTTGATATTTTGATATCCTCCTCTCTCTCTCTCCCCCCCTCCCCCTCAATTAATATCTCATTACTTCTGAGCTAATATCAGGAGCCTTACTCATAGGTTCTGAATATTTTGGTTGACTGTACTTTGGCTTCGGTATCACTCAGCATACTACAGAAGTTTTCTTGAACTCCAGTAAGAAAAAAAAAACTTGTCGTGGTCAATTTGTGTCCACTAGAAACTAGCTGGCATAGCCAGCCCTATATAAACATGTCCTTATACCCTTGCAAATAAACTATTTACCTTTGCCTGCTCTGACACTGCCATCTGAAGCATCCCATGCTTCCTTCCTGAGCTATGTTAATTTGTCGATTTCTAATTATTCTGTGTCTGGTTAGCTCAGGCTCTGGGGTGATTTGGGGGCTGGTAATTACCTAGTAGCTGAACACGGTGCTGGGCTGTTTCGCCTTCCTCCCCCGCCACCTAGTCTGTAGGCAATGCTTGTGCCTATGCTGCCGAGCCAAGGCGAGCAGTGCCGTGCATTGACGAGCCGTGCCAAGCCGATCCGAGCCGCTCGGTCCCTCGCGCCGGTCACTAGATGGCACCAAGCGACCGGGCTGGGAGCGACGCGGGCCGGGGCCGGGCATCCCCCGCGTTTCCTCCCCACCGGCAGGGTGCTGCTCCTGGGTACATGTGTGGTGGACTCCAGAGCAGGGTGACCTCCAAAACTCCTGAACCTCCAGCAGGATGGAATCAGCCTTGTGTTCCCTGCCATCCCCGACCGCGGTGAGGATGGATGTTCACGGCGCCTGCGTTGGGCTGCGTTAGGCAGCTTACTTAGGCAGCATGCGGAGGATTAAAGTTGAAAGCCAAAGAGTATGTGCATGCTGTTAAAATATTTCCTTGCTTGGTTTTGGCTGTCTGACAGGCTGTAGGGAAAGGGTCCTCTGCTCCAGCATTTTAGTTTGGATCAGGAGTGCTGCTCTGACCTCTTGAGTGCTTCAGTTTGCACCACAGGGTGGTCTCAGAGGGCATGAATTGGATTTCTTTTGGGTGAGACTAACAAATCCTACTGGAAGAGACACGGAAGATACAGTCACAGACGGCATACACATTATCTGCAACTGCTAAGGCATTCAGACCCCAGGAGGAGATTAGAGTCTAGACTGAAGTACCCCCTCCACCCAAGCTTCCAGCATGGATGCTGAGCTCTTGGCTCCAGCTGCCTTACTGTGCGGACCACTCCTGTCAGGCTGTGATAGGTGCTGTTAGACATAGCCTGAATTCCCTCTGCTGTCAGCTGAGAAAGACAGGAAGAAAACCCATGGGGAAAACCAAGTGTCTCCAGCTTAGGTACCTGCATTTGCCCCACCTAGGTGATGTGGTTAAACCTGGTAGTGGTGAAAGGCTTCCTGAGTCTATACACAAACACATGCAGTGTGAGCATCCTGTTGGCCGTACTGTTTGTGTTTTGAAGATGGTCATAAAATACTTTTTTTTTTTTTTTCCTCCCCCTTTTTTGTTTCACTCTTACAGCATGGTCTTAGGCTTTCTACAGATCCAGGCAGGTGTTTCTGCATGCATTTGCAGAGTTATGCCAGTTCTGAAGCTTTTTTTTTTTTTTTTTTTTCACTGCAGTCATAGGCTCTTCATCATTCCTCTTTTAAAATCAAAGCAAAGACTGTGGGGAGCTATTAAGAGATTATTTCACATATCCCTAATTCTGGAAAGCAATTTCAGAATACAGAGATCTTGATGACTGTGGTGCTTTAATTCTGCAAGGTGATGTCACTTACTGACTGAATTTTTGGTAAACCCTCAAATATGATATCTGTAGAAATGAAATTTGTAGTTGCTGGGTAAAAGACAGTTAATAAGCCTATATTTATTTAAAGGCATATGCTTTCTATATTCAAGAGAAACTGTATGCAGTGTCACATAGAGATGGGTGGTAAATGCTATGAAGCATCCAACAACTTGGTGAGTGGGCATCCAGCACCGCCTTTGTAGAACATATTCTAGAATCACTGCTAAATAAATTTGAGGTAATTTGGAAAGTCTAAAATCCTGGAAGTAGGAACTACCAAATTTGGGTGTCCTGCATTACTTTCATTCCTGCTTTCTGGGTTGTCTACTGCAGTCATGGGTGGAAAATGTGTTTTATGTTATCTTTCCATGCTTGTGCTGCCATGCCACAAGGAGGATGAAATGAAGCTTCGCAGACACCTGTGATTCTAACATACTCTAATTTCTTTAAACATTTTATTTTTTACTGTAGTTATTGATCTTTCAGTTGAGGGACTTTGGGTAAAATACCATTCTGTTTTTAAGGAAAAATTATAATAAGCACTTTGAAAATATAATGTTTTAGCAGGATTTCAGCAGGACTACTTGTGTGCTGAAAGTTAATCATGCTCACAAAAGGTTTTTGAATTTAACCCTGCTTGTTACACTCTGAGTGATTACAGAATATTTTCACTGAGATGTTAGTGATAAACATTTCCTAGCTAGGTATTTCAAAAGACTGCAGTTAACTCAGAAATCACAATTTCTTTTAGGGGTGGCTTTGAATTGCTAGAAAATTAGTGTAAGTATTGTGATATTTTTTTTCCCAAATATTTTGTTATTTATTTATTTATTATTATTTTTATATAAATTGAAAAAAAAAAGGTTCTTTTATTTTCAAAGATGGAAAGAATATTGAAGGATATTGAAGGAAATACATTGAAGGCAAGTTGTGCCAGCACTGCTTAGCCTGCTGGTATCTTTGAGATTATTTCTGTGGGGGGAGGGAGAGAGGCTTTTCAGTGTGATCCCTGAAAATGCTAATTAATTTCAGGATAGCTGTGTGTGTGATATGCTTTGACATACAGAGCACATTAATAATAATATAATAATCTTTCCAAAATAATTTTTAGAACAATTTATAGTTCATGCCAGATGTCAGTTGACTGAGTAATTTATCACACTTGTGTAACTGAAACGTAATAGCTTCTGCTAGCTTTCCATGCTGCTTATAGATATGACTGACAAAATTTATGTGTTTTTAGCTGTGTGCATAATCTGAAAAATTCACTCCCTGTTGCAGGAAATAAGCAGTTTCACAAGCAAACGTGTTTTAATCATCTGAAACATATAGATCAAATACTATTTTATTTGTTTCAACCAGAAACAGGCATAATTCCTCTAAAGGAAGTGCTGTGAATGCAAGACTAAGAAAATTGTTTGTCATATCACTAGATGCAGAAACCATGTCACCACAGAAGCATTAAAATGAGCAAAGACAGACTGTCAATTTAGAAACTGTGCTAAAAGATCTACTAAGCCTCTGGCCCCAGGGTCAAGAGTGATCCTTCCCATGTGTTTGTGCCCAATGTAAAAACCCTGAATCTTACAGCTTTAAGACCTGGAAGGGACCCTGGGAATGAGGTTAAAGGGAAACCAGAGATCAACTTTGCCAGACTTTAGCTTCCTATAAACATTCACCCTGAATTAGAGCTCCTCCAGAGTGGGTAGAGAGGCACAGGCACCTCTGGGAGGAGGGTTGTCTCCAGGTAGATGGAAGAATTGTTCCTTGTAGGGAACCAAGACTAAGTAAATTGAATCTCTCTGTCCTTTCATGCAAATAACAGTAAATTATACAATTGAATAGAAGATGTTTCCTTCACACATCAGGAAAATATGTGGGTTTCACAATAATCTTGGAAGTTATGACACTAAGCAATTTTTTAACTTGTACTAATTTTACAAGGAGTGCCATTTATAATTGTTTTTGTTTTACCCTTCCCTCAGCATCAGGTTCTTTATAAAGTGTCTTTGAAGCTTTAGTACATAGCACTTGGTGCGCTGTGATGTGATGGTTAGTCCTAGAGCATTGTCCCATCAGAGTCTTCCCAGCTCTCCACTCTACTGCTGACTCCAACTCCTTTACCTCTTCTATCTCTGAGAAAGGATGAGCCATGTGAGATGTCATTAATGTGAGAAATACCTCAATAATTTTCTCAGACAGGGTCTTCTGTGAAGCTCATATTGAAGCTCACATTTATAACCTCATATTACCTATTACCTGATGCTTGATTCCTCCCCTGTTTCCTCATTGGCTGAGTACTGCAGGTTCAAAAACTACTCAACATTAATTACTATACCATATATGTACAATTCTATTTGACCAACCGTTAGTTTCTCCTTTTCCTTTTTTTTTTTTTTCCCCCTTCTTCTCTCATGACTAGAGGGCCCATGATTTTTTGTTTTTACTGGTTTCACACTGCTCATCCTGATTTTCTTAGCTGTCCTCCTTATTTTTGGGACAGTGGGACCTTCCCCTTATCTGCTTAACATACTCCCCACTGCTATGACACTGTCATGTCTGCACAATCACTTTTGAATATGCAAGACTGGTGGAATTTTCCACTCCAAAAACACATTCTACTGCAAAAACACAACTTTGTTTCTCACATTAAGGCTAACAAATATAGGATTTGTCAAGCTAAATTAAGTGGTGTAACCACTCTGGAGTGTAAGGAAAGGAGTTACAAATTCAGTTCCTGCCTGTAATTGGTTTCCTTCAGCTGAGACTTTAATCCCCACTACTACAGAAACTAGTAAGTGTGGTGAAATGAATCCTGTTGTCATCATCATCATCTTCTTCAAATAGTGTTTATGCTTCACTTCTAGTGTTAAACATAACAACTAGCAATATTACACCCTGAAACTTCACACACATGCTATTAGATGCCCAAGCATGTCTGTGAACCAGAATTCAACAGGTAGAAGCCGGAGAAGTAGGTGAAGGAGGATTAGGGGTGGATTGGTTTAATCAAGAAGGAAAGAGAATTGGATTAATGGTAAAAGACTACTTTAGGTGCTCCACTCATTCTCCTGCACAGAAATATCACTGATATAGAAGAGCTGTTACTCAGATACTCAAGTGACAGGACACATACCATCCATGATGTTTCAAAAAAAACTCACAAGGACTACAAATCTGCCAGGTTGTGATTGCTACATACCATAATTTCCTTCAGTTTGTCACAGCTTTTGTATGTATCTGTTTCTTCATCAAAGTTTAGTAGTCAGGAGGCTATTGTGTATGTGTATAGCCCACACACACAGTACCTAGTAGAGCGGGACCCTGGTCTTGAGAGCCTTTCATAACTGAGAATAAGAAGAACAACTACAATGTTTGCTCAGGTCATTTCATGAGCCATTTTCCTCTTTCTCATAGGAAACATTTGACATTGTTATCCTATTTACATATGCCATGGTAAATTGCAGGACTCTCAGAGAGGCTGCTAGAAAGTGATGTTTCTCATCAGTAGCTGGTGGGGAGCTGGTGCTGTGTAAAGAATTGCCTATATGTGCTCTGTAAGCCAATCACAAACAAAACTTAAGTATGCATTCCCACACACATAAGCAAAGGGTCAACATAGAGAAAACAAGTGTGATGTAACTGCTTGATTTTTATTGGATTGTACATGAAGCTGATCTCAGCAGCATTGTATAAGTCAGTCTGGCTTTTTCTCTTCAAAAAGACTATGTTCCAAAGTATGCAAGTAGGCCCTGGGCATAAGTACTGTAAATCTGCAGTGCCTATAAACTTCTATGTTTTCACTATAGTTGATAGACAGATTTTAGTGTTTTCAGATGAGATTATCTAGACATTGTTGATATGAGGGATAACTAAAGCTCTGGCTCTGATGCCTCCATCTGAGTGAGGCTTTACCACAGTAAAGCTGAATAACATCTCCAATTCTGACTAGGGATCTTAAATCCAGCTCAGAGGCTTCTCTTATTAAGATAGCTGAGGAATATATATATATTTTTCCTGTCTGCCTGAGCCAAAAAAAAAAAAAAAAAAAAAAAAAAGATTGTTCCAGACAGCTTTTTATCTTGTGTACATCTTCCTGCAGATTTGACTGAGGTCAGTAGAGATGCATGCAAGTACACGAATGCAAACTTTCTGTTGCATAGCAAAGACAATTTTAAAACAATCTTAATTCCTTGTAACAATATCTGTATTTGCTTAAATTATAATGTTCCAGGATTCTTGTTAAACTCTACGTGATTGATAGTTTTGATAACAGGCTTCAAAATATACCTGAAGTAACTTATGTCTTCTGCGTTTTTCTGACTGGAGCTGCATAAAGTTGTTCTAAGAATGAATTTGGTTATTTATTGTAACAGCCCATTTAAGGGAACTTAATGTACAGCAGTCCTTATGTCAGTTTTTGATTTCATGTGTGTAGGAGGAATATTGGATTGACATCATATATAGAATCTTTAGCTTGGATTTTTATTGGAGTTTTAGTAGAAGTGCTGCTTTCATGGTCTACTTTTGTAGCAGTACCACAAACTAAATGGAGTTTCTCAAGAGGCAGGGACTTGCCAAATGCTGTCCTCATAGTAGGAGAGGCTACATGAACAGCTGCAACATCAGACTAACCATGGCATATAGTGGCACATTTCTTTACTCACTGCTGAGAGGGGAGAGGCTATGTTACTTCTGAGAAAAATTTAGTGGCAAGACTTGGCAGGTGAGAGGTGGAAATTCTGCAGAGGCAGAACAGAAGTGCGGGTGTCTCTGGTGCGTGTGGTTGGTCCTCTGGGCTGATCTGCTTTGGAAGGGGAGCTTAGAAAGAAGTATGGGGAGGAAAGCGATGAATTTTGTTCTCTTGTGTGTATGTGTGTATTTTGTTGTGTTGTCATCCCTCCCCTCAACAATAACATAAGTGCTATTTTTCCTTTGATAAGAATTTTGAAAGCATGAATTTTGAAATCTTAGCACACTTCTTGTAAAACTCTTTTTCTGGCCTAGGACTTTATTAAGCAAATAAAGAACAAACTGCATATTGGAGTGCACTAAACACAGCATAGTCAGCCGGTCAAAAGAGCGGATTCTCTTGCTATATCTAACATTAATATGGCCTCACCTTGAATGTTGTATATGGTTCTGGTTTCCACAATGTAAAAAGGATATCAACATACTTGACAGCCTCCACAGGAGGACAAAAGGCTGGTGAAAGGCATGTCCTGAGAGGAGGGGCTGAGGACACTTGGGTTGTCTGGTCTGGAGAAGAGGCAAGAGGCGACCTCACTGCCCTCTGTGGAGGGGAGGTGAGCAGGGAGGTGTCAGCCTCTGCTCCCTGGTAGACAGTGACAGGACACACGGGAATGGCACAAAGGTGTGCCAGGGCAGCTTCAGACTGGACATTAGGGACAATTTCTTAACTGTGAGGGTGGTCAGACACCAGAACAGGCTTCATAGAGAGGTGGTTGATACCCCAGGCTTGTCAGTGTTCTAGAGGCATTTCTAAAGATTGCTCTCAATAATATGCTTTGACTTTTGGTTACCCCTGAAGTGCTCAAGCAGATGGACTCAATGATCTTTGTAAGTCCCTTCCAATTGAATTTATTCTATTCTACTCTACTCTACTCTACTCTACTCTACTCTACTCTACTCTATGTATACCAAAGGGGAAGTCAAGTTTAATAGGGATGTACCTAAGATTGCCACTACTGTTATAAAACTAAAAATTTAGAGAGAGAGGATAAATGCCTTTTGTGTGGCAAGCAGAGCTGATTAGATTTACATGTCAAATGCATTTAGACCTTTCTTTTCTTCTGAACACTTCTGAACTAAGCCTGTTTTTTAGGACATTTGTTAAATTATGCCACTTAGGAACAATTCAGAGCTTATAGATTGTTCCTGGGCTATTGTAAATAGTTACCAGTTATCATGCTTTACTGTAAAAACCTATGTGGCTTTTCTCAGTGACATTGTTAGTTTCTTCCCCATCCCTTCTCACTGTTCCCTGTTGCTTATTCCTTCTTTGTGCTTTTCCTCCAGCTGTGCAAGTACAACTTGTTGTGGTACTATTTGCTGAACTATATGGGTAGAATGGTTCACAACAGTCCTGCGAGGATATTCCCCCTGCAGCCCTACAGCTGAGAGAGAAATGGGAGAGCAGTGGTACATGGCTGGCAACACTGATGAAGAAAACAGAAATGTCCTCACCCTGTCACTGTCAGAAAAAAAGCAATATATTGGGTGGAGGCCAGGTGGTGAGGCTGGTGGTGATAGTTTTTCTCCAGTGCTGTGCTGGCTGCAGACCAGACCATTTCCACAGCCCCTCCATTTTACCACCGCTGAAGCCCTTTATCACAGAATTTGACTCATTCTTGAATTTAGCACAGAGGATTTTTGCAGAAAAGGAGGAGAAGTGGTGGAGAGTGTTTTTGGAATGTCCCTGTTTAGACTCAGATAGCCTTGTCTGACTGAGTCTGTGGGAAGGGAGGACACTCCTTTTCTGAGAGTCTGTGTGGGCAAATGCCAGTTCGTATCTCATTTACACACACATACACATGAATGCTCATATATACTTAGTTGTGATCATTTCCAACCACTATTCACAATTCAGTCATTGTTGTGACAAACTGGAAGCTGAGTTGTATGTTGCTACGGACATAATGGTTTGCCTAAAAGAATCGGTCAAAATTTCCAAATAATTACTGATGCTTGGTGCTCAGATAATGACTTTTTCATTGTGAACCTGATTCTCTGAAGTGATGCAATTCTGAAAATGAGGCTTTGCGAAGACATCTTAGCCTCCACTATCAAAAACCTGGAGCCATCTTTCCATATCTTCCTGTTTGTTGTCTTGGTCGTAAAAACTGAGAAATGTGAAAGAATGTGAAAACATCACCACATTGTAAACACATATCAGATGTAATTTTTTATTAAGGAGTGTTTATTAATACTATTTTAAATTATAAGGCTGATTCAAGAAGTCACTTACCTTTAAGAATGTGCTTAAGTGTATGTTTCAGTGCTTTCCTGAACAGAGATGTTTTTCTGAACTGGTTCAGTAACAAAGGAACTGGGTTAGAACTAAAAGTAAACACCGGGGATGTCTTTGGACTTTAGTAAATTAAATATGCCTATTTTTATCAAAGGAGTGATAGAAGAAAGCATAGGATAAAATATTTTGGAAAACTTTTTCCTCTTCTTTTGTAAATACAGTATTTTATAGCTTCTCTAGAACTCTTAATTTTTGTAGATATATTAGAAATGTATGTGTGTTTATAGCTTTAAATAAATAGAGTTGCATTTGATGTCTAAATATGACACATGGGAACAAATAAGCAGGTAGCTAGCTGTAACCTGATGCTGTAACCTGAAAAGGGAGGAGATGGCAGGAGAATTTGGTTGCATGACAGTACTTCCAACAGTGTGCTTGACCAAGTTTCCTCGGTCTCTGTATCAGCCATACTAATAACAAAAGAGGGAAAAATCACAGGCTACCCAATTTTTCCCACTGCTGTTCCATGAAAAAATCTAAAGTGGAATGCGTAGTGACAAGCATTAAGTACAAATTTAATTTACATAGACTGTAGCTAAATCGGGAGTGTTCTTCACACTGAATATCCAGATTTTGTTGTTATGCACATCCCAGTCCCTGGAGCACTTCTTAGAAGTTCGTTAGCAGCTCTGATCCCTACAGAGCTCTTAAGCTCCGTCTCTGCCCATATAGAATTTAGAAAATATGTGGTTTTGGATAATTGCCCATACATTAGACAGTTGGATTAAACAGTCTCTACCATCCCTACTTTGCTCTAAACAGTTGCATCACATGAGTAGCAGAGATTTACAGATAGAGTCACATGAATTATACCCTGAAAAAGTGACATATGTAATGTTGCTCACCTGCCCTACCCATGATTGATCTCTGTAAATACCTGCTCCACTTTCTTCTTACTCACTTCCAGCAACAGAGCTTCTGTAATAACCAGTGCTGCAGAGGTCACAGCTTTCTTATGCTGGGAACTGATAAACTTTCATAATCTGTACTTGTGCTTCCCAAACTGGGGCAGTGGGAATTCAGCTGTGTCACACACACACACACAGACGTATCCACTCCTGCCAGGGGAGGCAGATCTCAAGTGCTTTAGGTCAGTAACCTGGACTGGTACCAGTACTGAAATGAGGCCTTATCATCAGCAAGGTATTACCTCTGCGTTTCTCTATGGTGAGAAGCAGCCATTTGATGGATGATTATAAATATTGATGAATTTCGATGCCAGTTGTCTAGCAATATCTTTGTCTGAGGCTGCCAACTTGGTTCTCCTGGCCTTATGGGAAGGCAGTCCTGCTAGTTCATATTCAGGGGAAGAAAAGAGGGTAAATAAACTTCATAAAATTACTTTTTCTTGTTTCAGCAGTTGGACATCCCTGAGAAATTATGTTGAAATAATAAATATAATAAATAATAGGATCCTGTCTGAAAATCTCTGATCTCTTTACAAATGCAGATATTTCACATAAATGATGAACTTTTCCAAATGCCTTTTAAAAACTTCACAGTCAAGCCAGTATATATATTTTTAAATAAAGAACATCAAGTCACTTTTCCTTTATCGTCCTAAGATTTTGCTCTGTATTTTCCATGTTTATCTTTATGAAGCAGCTTGCTTGGGAGAACTCAGACATTTTTTGACCCTGTAAGAATATCTATTTTATTAGACTTTTCTCATTGTTGAACAAATGGAAAAAATAGGAAATTCAGTAGTAGCTGCTAAACCATCTCCCCATATACTTGTGTTTTGTTGTTGTTGTTGTTTTCCTAGAACCTTAAGAAAACATAAACCATTAGTATGATGTCTACTAACCCCTCCCTGCCATTGCAATCATTTTCTAAATGTGCCAGCTCTCCTAGCAGTCAAAGAGCACAACAATGCTGCATGCAACTCAAGCATTTCAGCTCATCTCTGTCTCATCCAGGGCAGAGGGTTCATTTAACACAACTTGACTCCTTAGCTGACCAGTTTTGATGGTTAAAATCCCACCTTGTTGTTCTTAGCCAGAAAAGTGGTGGCTGCTAGTAAGACAGTTTCTAAAATTAAGGAAAATACGGGGATGTAAACTCTGAAATACATCAGGGAAACACCCGATTTCATATAAGGGATCATATGCAATATTGTTGTGCATTACATTGATTTGTGTTGCATTAATTAATGTGTATATGTGTAACACAATACTTTAATGTTTCTGTATAAGTCTAGCAAATTCAAAGCCAGCTTTCTCCTGCTCATTCTACAGGGATTATTTCAGAAGAAGAAAGATCATCCATCTTTCTCTTTCATTTGTTCTGATTTATCCTTGATGTTTCCAACTGCTTCACAGGAGCTGTTTCTGTATTTCCCTTTCTGGATTCAGCTACAGCTCTCCTTCTTTACTGATCTTTCTAAATTCCAGGTCTTTTGGTTTTGCTCATTTCTGTGAGGTACATAGGAAAAAGAAAGATTTGTCTTCCTGTTCCTTAGAAGCCTTTCATACCCCTCCTCAAGGGCAGACTTTGGGTTATAATCGTGGCCCCACACTCAAGGTTTATACCCACTCTCCATCTCCTTTGCACTTCATCTTTCTTTATATAGATCAAGGAAAAATACGTTGTGGTCCTGAATCCAACCTATGTATGAACAGACACAGCTTCTTCTAACATGCCCAGTGGATGTTTCAGTTTTCAGAAGAAAACATCTCTGACATTCCTTATCCAGTCAAAACCTGTTTGTGGATCTTGCTAGTTGAACAAAGTTGTTCTTACATTTTGAGTGGACGAGTGCTTGAATATATTCATCGAAAATGTGTGCATGTTGAAACTTGCACACATGGACATGAGTTTGCCCACAAAAAGTTAATGCTTGTTGAAAAATAAACTTGCTTGCATAAATGTCTTACTTAAGCTCGACATAAAAAGATGAGCATAGACAAATGAAGAAAATGCATTGTAAATTAAAAAATAATAATGCAATTTTCACGGTTCTGTTGCTCTTTGTCTCCTTTCTGTGCTTTTCTGTATTACAGTATAATCTTCAGGAGTTGGAGATTTATTTATCTTCGTTTAACTTTTTACTGTATCTCAGTATTTATTTCTACTCAAGACCAGTTGCACTCTTCTGAATAAATAATTGGCTTCTGTATTCCTATAATATTCCAGGCACCTTTGCTGTTACTATCCATATTAGCTTGGGTAGTCTTTCATCTTTGCTCCTTCACAGCTGCTCATAGAGTAGTAGAATAGTCTTCATGTTGCAGGCTCCTATCTTGCATCTGGACATACAGCCGTGACTGTAGACTAAGATGGTAAAAACAATGAATTATATTCAGTTCTAATCAGTTCTAATCACTTGTCTTCCTCCATTTATGATTTCCTGAAGCTTTTGCATCCTGAGGTGACTTTTTTCCAATGCTTGCTTTGTCTCAAAAATTGAGGGAAAATTAAAACATTTTAATATGAAAGTTAGGTTATTTATTGTTGAAGCTTATGATTATTGAAAAATAGATTAATATTAATATAGTTGATATCAGGTGTATATTTACTTATACATATTTTTAATTCCATATGTGCCTTGCAGGCAAAACCAAATATATTTGAGCTCAGACGTGCGTTTAAACCTGAGTGTCCAAGAGCTGAATTCTTTGATTGTGTATAGGCAGTAGAACTTAAAAACTGCCAAATGTTCTTCTATCAGCCCACAAAATCTACCAAAAGGGAAAAAAAAAAAAAAAAAAAAAAAAAAAAGTATTTGCATTTTCCTTATTTCTGTATTTAAAAACAGAAAAAAAAATAAAGAAAAAATCTGGATCCCCTGATCTAGAGAACATTAAATGAGAATTTATTTCTAGCAGTGTTAAACAAGCCATAACATAGTCTGATTTTCTGTTTCTGTAAGCTTATAATATTTTTTCATATATTTAAATTTATATTACTATGTAAATTATGCATAGTGACAGAAGGAAAACTTCAAAGAAGAACAGAGGGTTATTTGAGTAGCAGGGGATTTAGGATTTTTATTTTTATTTGGTTAAAAAAATTGCTGATTCATTGAAAACAAATAGTGTACATTTTGGTAAATCAGACAACTCAGAAATACTTTGAATTAATAAAATAAAACACTTTGTTGTGAACATTTTCTTTTATTTAAAAATATTTTTCTCCTTCCCTCTGCCTGTTTCTCTCTGTTTCTCCTTGCCTCTCCTATCTTTCTTGCTCTCTTGCTATTGCTCTTTTGCTCTTTCTCTCATTCTCTCTTCCAAAACAGCCTTTTATATGTTCGTAGAACTCATAAATAAGTGTGAAATATTTTGTTTGATGTAGGCTGACATCTGGTCTAATTATTTTTCTTCACTTTTTTTTTTTTTTTTGAGATTTCAGCATGTTATAAAAAGAGGACCTGAATAATATTTAGTGAAAGAATTTAGTTACTTGCACTTAAAATTAGTTTCCTACCTCCACTTGTCTAATGAGAAGAATGTATATGAATTTACCTCCCATTATGCTTAGATTACACTAATTTATTGTCAAGATAGTGTTTGTGCTTCCACCCTATAATATAACTAGTTCTTTGCCCAACCTGATGTTTCTTCTTAGGTAGTTGTGAAGAGCCATCACTCCCCTTTGACTTCATTTTTGCTGAGCTTACACATCAAGTTCTCCCGATCACCTCACGTTCTGCAGGTTCTTCCTTCTCTTTGCTCTCTTGGCAGCCCTTTTCCTGACTAAGACTGTACATAATATTCCCAGTGAAGCCTTGCCTGCACCTATGGTTACAGCATAAAATAATTTCCTGTAGTAGCAGCTCATTGGCCTTTCTGCACCCTCCCTCCCAGGTTTATATCACATACAGATATTATGCAATCAAATCATATGCCTTTTTTTTTTTTCTCTCTCTACCCCCAGCCATTGCAGTTCTAACTTATAACATGAAATAATCTCTTTAACTCCAGAGTGTGAGCTGCCACATCTTCACATGATATTTCACTCTGTTTCTACTGTTCCTGATCCTTAAAGTAATTCTGTTCTTTCTTCCAAATATCCTAATATTTTCACAGATATGGAAAAGTGTTTGGGGATTATTTCTGCTATTGTTGAGTGTTTCCTTCTTAATGCAAAATTAATGCTCTGTTTCGCGCATATACAATATTTGACTGTATTTAATTGACTGCACTGTGTGAACACTGGCTTTATGACCTGTGTGACATGTATGAACTTTCAGCTCAAAGTATCTGCTGTCCTGGGGGCTCCAAGCACACGTGTTCTCACCCCCCTATGTAACTGTGGGGCCTGAACACATCTAGGGACTGCAGTGCGTGTTGAGAGCCATCTTGAGTCAAGAATTCCTGCAAGGAAGGAAGGAATTACTTTCTAAACATATATTGTGTCCTATGTACTTCCAGTCATCATCCTGTGTGGTTAAACCTTGCTTTTAGTCTTAAATGTGCGTCTTGATAAAAAATCAAGCATATTTGAGGCATATTTCGTCTGAAAAATTAATCAAGTTTGTGGACATGTAAATGCAGAAGATCTATCTGAATAAGCGCATACTTCTTTTTTTCAACACATTAACACATCTTTTTTACCTGTGAGGTTAAAAGATCAGGGTTTCTAAGTATTTCTTAAATACTTGTGACCTGAAACCTATACCTGCTTTTGTTAGATTCAGATAAGTAGTTTGACATTGCGAAGAAACTAAAACTTCAGTTTGTTATTTTTTCTTGTAGGTTTCTGTCACTCTTTTCATGCAAATGATTTATTCTGATTAGTTTTTAGAGTCCTGTTCAGAACAGAGATGAGGAACTACAAAAATCTTTAAAGTAGGTCAACATCTTACTAATTATTGCTCTAATTAGTGACAGCCACATCATTATTATTTTTTTAATGCTATTTAATAGGATTCATAGATATCCTAATTTTGTTAATTTGAAGGAAGTTGTGCCCTTGATTTTTAATGGACCTTGCCCAGTCTGTCACATTACCTGAAAGTGTGTATGGTAAAAAAATAAAAAATAAAATAATAATAATAAAGGATGTACTTTTACTTTTCCTGTAAAAGCTGCTCTTTTCATTTTATCCACAAATATCAATAGACTGAACATACATGGTCCAAAGAAAGAACAAATAGCAAAAAGGTTTTAGGTAAGTTTGAAAAATAACAGTGTAAAGGTAAGAGCTTTTTCCCGTGACCTGTATGCTCACTGAAAAAATGTTCTCTCAACTGATTGTCTCATGCTTAGGATGTAAAACAGTAAATCAAAACATAAATCTTTGGATGGCCTAAAAGAGGTTAAATACTTCTAACAGTTAGCGAGATCTGAATGTTGTATGGGGGAAGTTTTATGTTCAGAAAACCCTGAAGAGCCCTTTTATACAAGTATCATAAAATGACATATGACTATGTGTGCTATAATCCTCCAAGGTGGGAAAGTATATTATGTTATTCTCTGTTCCAGGCACTATAAAGGTATCTTCAAAAAACTCTGTAGTTATCTGCTAGAATTGCTAAGAAACAAAAGCTATTGCCTTGCTTTTACTTCATTACCAACTGCCTTCATTAAGATTGGTTTAAATGTATGCTAGTTCATTGCTGAAAACAGCATATTTCATCTTGTATTTTCTTGTACAGAACACACACAAAAAACTGTTAGTGACTGAGTTAACAACCTTAGATTAGATTTTAACTACTTTTGTACAAGTATTTACTGTGTATTTAAATTAAATTGTTTAACACACAACCTGTGCTATCACCACCTAATAAACAGAATTACTTTAATATAGTGAATTATAAGCTAGCCTAAGCATGAAAAGTACATGAAGTTAATTTGGTTATCTACTGATGCTAAAAGTAAATCAAATTGCCTCTAAGTTAAATTTTACCATAACAGTGTATTTCAAATTTGGTATATCTTCCCTGTTTTCTAATTGTGGGACTACTCTAGAGTAATCAGATTTTTTTTTTTTTTTTTTTTTTTTTTTTAGGAATACTTCAGGCAAACAAATATTTAATATTAAGAAGTACTGTACTCGATTCCCACCATGCTATTTAGCAGTGCCTGATTAAGAGAAAATTAATTCACGTTAGACTGCAAATTGCTATCTGCTATTATCTCACTCCTTAGTTATTGTGGTAATTTATCAGCATCAACGGAGCTAAATCATACAAAATAAATGAAAGGAGGCTTGTGCAGGGCGTGAAAATGAGTCTGGTGCCATACCTTGTTTGCTGGCTCACACACTGTCCCGCACTGTGGCAGTTGCAGTCGTGCACCAGGCCTTGAAGTGCTGGACACAGTGCTTCTCCTCTGTGTCTCTAGGTGGAGGCTCGGTGGAAGGTCCTGCTCCTGGCGCAGGCTCTGCAGGGTGCAGGCAGCAGAAGAGCGCTCGTTCTGCTGGAGGGCTCGCTCTCCTTATCACGTCACTTACCTGTGCTCTACGTATTCCTTGACCACGGCCTTGAATATAGGAGGACAGGTGAAATAAAATGAAATGCTGGCATTTAATCAGTCCGATTCTAAGTTTAAAGGATTCATTTTATCTTTCCAAAGAAAGCCTGTCTCTGCAGCTGGGTGTTACCTTGACTTTCTCCCTTGCTGTAGTAGGACCATTTGTCCCTGGGTGAAACTGGTGCCCCAGATGGCCTCAACATCCCCAACAGACAGGTCGCCCTTCATATTTTGGCCCATTGCCCTTCATGAAGGACAGTTGCCCTTCATTTTTTTGTGTGTCACAGCTGCTATTTCACAGCACTGACTTTACACGAGAGGGAAAGCCTTGATTTCCAATGGACGGGCCAGAAAAGCCTTCATGCTCTACAGTGCAAAGACTTGAAGTGGCTCGAGTTCTGTGGCGGAGAGAGTGCGGAGGCTGAGCGGAGGCTGCGCCGTGCGCCCTGCAAGGCCGGCAGGGGGCACTGCAGTAGCGGAGGGGCGCGGAGGGGCGCGGATTGCCGGGGAGGTGTCGGTTCAGAAAGGGAAAGGGGGATGGAAAGAGGGGAGGAGGGATCTTAACGCTTCGTCCTGCGGAGGGGGCTCGCAGGCAGCGCTAAACCATGATTGAGTTAGCCTTGGGAATCAGGCTGCCCCCAGGATAAACTGCGGAGAGCAGGGTTCTCCTTATTTTTTCGAGGCAGGAAGGAAAGCGGTTAATATTAAATGCGGGTTATGTTCAGACGCCACCACCAGAATCTCAATACTCCTACGGCAGCAACATGACACCAGAGGGAGAAATGCACGGCTCTGGATGGCTCTCTCCATCACCCGGGTCTTCACTAGATCAGACCTTACTTACATCCATTTTTCATGTGCTACGTCACCACCGTCATTTGCTGCTACTACAATTTAGAAGGCGGCAAGGTTCCATGTCTTTGGAAGGCTCCATCTATTCCAAAGAAAGTTCAGTCTCTTTCCAAGCTTTAAGAAAAATTTTAAAGCCTACACTGAGAGACTGGCAGTGGCACCTTTGTGTACACATTTACTGCATTTCTTTTGCTATGGAACAGTATAATATTTATAACAGATCTTTGGTATCTATTTTCAAGAAAGAAAATGTGAGTGAGTTGTGGTGGGCGCAATGCCTTGATGAAGGAATGGCCAGCTCAGGTTTGTAATCCTACAAAGAGTTTAAATGAGCACTTCAGGTTGCTCAGTACACAAGGTATTTAAAAGTCCTCCCCGCTCTCTACCTGTGCAAGGGTCAGTCTTGGCTGCGGCTTATTCTGGCTCACATACAAGCAGGCGAAGATAGGCTTTCCTCTGCTCCCTTCTCGGCTCCCCGAGATCCTGCGAAGCTGTGGGTATTGCAGAGGAAATATAAACAAGAAGCGATGATGAGGAGAAATTATAAGCCTGCATAGATATTATAATGTAAACCTGCATAAACACACAGATGTACGTATGAGTGCATATGCAGATGTATGTATACGGTTATCACAAAGCAAAAAATGAGAGCTGCTATGCGGCATGGCAGGAGCATTAGGAGAGGCTTAACCCCCAATTCACTGTGTTGGAGGGAAGGGACAGAGAATCTGATGGGCCTCCTCTGTCAGCTGGACCTTGAAAGGACAAGTACAAAGCAAGACAGAAGCAAAAGGCCGGGAAAAGGGCAGAGACTGTCCCCTTCATACCTTTGCAGAGAAGGTGACAAGTCTGATCTACACTTCAACCTCTGGAATAATAATAATAATAATAATAATAATAATAATAATAATAATAATAATAATAATAATAATAATAAAGGCAAAACAAATGCACAAAAAGCAACTACATGCAAAAAACTGCGATCACTGCTCTTTGCTGAGTGCAAGAAGAGAGAAGGCGAAGACACCCGCACCAGGTGGGGTTGAACAGTACGGCTATCGTTATTGTCCTTGTCCTTATCACTGTTGTTTAGTTGTGTTGCCTTATTTAGTCTCCGAGAGCATCCCCCGCTCTTGCCGGCTGTGACCGCTGTTCCATAGCGGGCAGTGCAGAATGAGGCCCGCCGGGGTGCCGTGCGCCGCCTGGCGATGGCCGCTGCCGGGAGCGGGGCCAGAGCCCCTGCAGGACCCCCTCCAAGCCCCCCTGCTTTAGGCAGGGGGCGGCGGGGGGCTTTGCCGGGAGGGATGCTGTGCGCTGCGCGGCGGGGGACACCCCGTCGGGGCATGGGCTCTGCACGGCGCACAAGGAGAGACGGAGGCCGAGCCTCTTCTCAGCCCTTTCCACACCCCTGCCCTGCCTGCAACCATCCCTTCTACATCTCAGCCCAGTTTGGGATTTTTCCTCCGTGCTTTCCCCCGGCCCCGAGCCGCGCCGTGCGGCCGGGCCAGCACCAGGGACAGCGCCGGCCCCGGCCTCCCTCCTTTCCTTTGTTCCTCCACCGGCGAGGCCCCGCGGAACAAAGGAGGCCGCCGCCGCTGCCTCTGAAGCCCCGGCCTCTCCCCTCCTCGCCCCGCACCCCCTGCTCACCGCACCGACGTGGCCCCCGCCACCTCTTCCTCCTCCTCCACCACAGCCTCATCTCCGCTGCCCCGGCCTCGCATGCACCTGCCCCGCTGCTGCCGTGTGCCCCCCTCTCTCCCCGCTCTCCCTTTCACACCCAAGCCTCCTCCGGCCTCCCCCCACCCCTTTGCCCCGCTGCCTCCCCCCGCTCCGCACCCGTGAGCCGCACCGCACCGCTCCGCTCACCAAGCCGCACACCGCTCCGCTCTCCCCGCCGCACCGCTGCCCTCCTGCAGCGCTCTGCTTCCAGCTTCACCCCCCCCCCTTCTCCGCTCCCCCCTACCCCTCCCCTTCTTTTTTACCCCCTCCCCGGTGCACAAAACGCGCCCCCCCCCCCCGACCCCCGAACGATCGTGCCGCGGAGACCCCCGAAAGGAGGAGCCACCGCCGAGCCCGCAGCGCTCCTGCCACCGGCTGGGCGATGCGCAAAGAACAATTCCTCGCGATGATCATAGCAGAAAATGTATTTATTTCCCAGTCGTCGACTTTACATGATTTTAAGCCCAGGAAAGCGAGAGGTCGAGGCACCGCCACCTCGAAAGACACCGCTGCCACCGCACGGCTCCCGCACCGCCCCACGTCCCCGTTACCTGCTGCTGACAGCTGCCATCCCCTGGCAGCGGTCCCCTCCTCTCCACGGGGCTCAGCCGTCCCGGCCTCGAGTCCTATTCAGTGGCGCTTTCCGTAGGTGAGTACAGAACGTCGAGCCCTTTATTGCTTTTTTTCTCTCCTTTATGATGTGTCACTTAGCGCTACTCTTTTTATTCGTGGTGCTATGCTATGTTCGGGCGAGAGCTTTAATGCCGCCTGGAGGATCCGCTCTTGGCATTCACCGCGTGCCTTAATTGTATGACATTAAATCAAGGTCCGCTGTGAACACGGAGAGTCAGAGCCTTGGAGCGTTCCCGCTCGCTCTCTCTGGAAACAGAACAGCAACCGATCCCCGAAAAAAATAATATATATATATATAGAAAAAATATATGTATAATTCCCCTCCGCCCTAGTCCCATCCTGGCCTGGGCTGGACGTAATTCATGCTCGAATTTTTCTACTGGCCCATCTGTTGTTTGCAAAGCCCGGAAAGCTGTTACATATGTACTTAAAGGCTAAAAAAAAAAAAAAAAAATCATAGAAATTAAGCGTGTGCTTATAACGCACTTCCAGGCGACTGCTTTAATTTCGCCAGCGTCTTCGCGTGATTTGAAACGCAGGAGTTGGCTCTCCCCGTCTCGACGTCTCTGGTTTGGCATCCCTGCCCGGGAGGGACCGTGGGACCCGGGCCGTGGGACCCGCACCCCCGGAGCATCCCCGCTCCCCTCGGCCGGGTGTCGGCGATGAAAAATGAAAGGACGGGACATGTCATCTTTCTTTGTAAAGCGAAAAAAAAAAAAAAATCAACTCACTCGCACCTGCCCCTTTCCCGGGAGGGTCTGGGCAGCCCATCTGGCCTGCCTACGCTGAACTGTGCGAGCGATGAAATGAGGGGTGAAGTCATTACAATAAAAAAATAATAATTAAAAAAAAGCCTAAGGTAATTGTTATTATTATTATTATCACGGTTGTTGCCGTCTTTCACCGCTCAGGACGGGGACGCTTCTGTTTTGGTGCCGATGGCACGCCGGGGAAGAGCTGGGGGGCGGCCGGGCACCGCGCATCGCCCTGCGGGCTCGACCCGGGCTGGACCCCACGACCCGTGCGGGCTGACCTCGACTGCTGCCTCCGAGCCTGGCCCGGGAGAGGGAGAGGAGAAGAGAGGAGAGGAGAGAAGGCGAAGCGGGTGTGCTGCGGCTGGGCTCCGGCGGCGAGCTGGGTTTCCCCGAGACTTTTCGGCGGCTTTGCCCGAGCATCCGGGGGGCAAGCCGAGCAGGCGGCTCTGGCACCCCTCGGCACCGCAGCTCCTGCGTGCGTCCGCCTGGAAAAGAGACAAAGCGAGAGAATTAGAAAGGCAGGCGGGGAGGGACGGGCGCCGGGAGCCCGCACGCCGCGCGGTTGCCAATGACAAAAGGGAGAGAGGGGGGAGTCAGAGCAGGGGAAGGGCGGGGAGGGAAGGGGAAGGGGAGGAAGGAAAGGAAGGCAAGGGAAGGCAAGGAAAGAGAAGGGGGGCCACACGGGTTGACGCGGAACTGGTGCCGGGCAGACCCCAGCCTCCCGGGCTGCCCGCTCGGCGGCCGAGGGGGGTCAGGCGAAACGCCCATCACTGGGGCGTCTGTGGGAAGCGACCAGGCAGGGCGGACCACAAAGGGCAAGCGCCCTGCCCGCCGCTGCAAAAACATCCCCGGACAGGGGAAAAAAAAAAAAAAAAAAAAAATCTTAAAAAATGGAAGAACATGGATGAGAGAAAGAGAAAAAAAAAAACACCCCAGCTTCTTTTCTCGGTTTGAGGAGCGTACGAGAGCAGACAGCAAAATCCATGGGGAGAAATCCGAGCACCCAAATAAAAGGAAGACTTATGACCCCGCTCTGAGTATTAAAAAATAGTAATTAAAAATAAATAAATAAAAAAGAAAGAAAATGGCCAAACCTGCCGAAGGCTGGCTGCTCCTCCGCCCAGCCGGAGCCGCAGAGCGCAGACAGGAGGAGAGCCCCGTGAGCTGCTTTCGGGGGTACGAAGCGGTCCGTTCTCTCCCCCTCGCTTGCTGCTCCAGAATTAGGGATTAATGCCTCTCCAGCCAAACAAATAAGGCATCTGCCTTCAGTACAAGAGGATTACACGGGGCTGCTGACGTCACCAGCCAGGCAGATGTTGGCTCCCAAAGTCCCGATCATCTCCCGTGTCCTTGAAACCCGGCGCAATCCCAGCCCCGCGCAGCCCGGCCGGGTCCCTGCAAGGTCGAGGGGGACCCGCTCGGAGGGGACCCCACCGAGCCGCTCTCTCCCCAAACGTCCTCTCGCATGGTGGGGAAAGAAAGGTGTGAAAAGCCTAGCCCGGCAGAAAGTTCAACCCTCCCCCTTCCCTCCGGCTCCTCTCCCTCCCCCCCCCCCCACTCCGCCTTCCTCCCACCTCCCCAACCTCAATGTCACATGAATCTGTACAGTCATAGCGAGGAAGAGGAGCCCGCTGCCAGGCTCAGCCCAGAGGCCACCCTCCCTCCCCGCACGGCGACCGCCCCCCCTTCACTGCGGCACCGCCGCGTCCCCCCTCCGGCGCCCCCCGGCCGCCCCCGGTCCCACCCCAGCCCCCACTATGGGGCCGGGGGAGTCCGCCGCCAGCCGGGCCCACTCGAAGCTCCCGTGGGCTTTGTCCCCGGGGGGGCCGGCCCGGTTAGCACGGGTCTGGCCCGGTTGCGCGGGGCCAGCTCGCTTCCGAGGCTCCGGGTTCTGCGGCAGGCGTGCAGCAAGCTGCCGAGCCGAGCCGTGCCGTGCTGAGCCGTGCTGAGCCGAGTTAGGGCAGGCAAAGAGCGCTGAGGTCGGTCAAGGCCAGCAGTCGGGGGGCTCTGGCTAACAGGCTTGTGCCGTTCCTAGGAGGGCGCAGAGAGGCTTGTCCTTCTGGGAGCTCAGCTCTGAGTTTGCTGATGGCTGCTGAGGAGCTTTGGGTGGTTTGGAAGGGCTGCAAAGTACATCTGAAAGGGGAGTCCGATTGGAAGCGCGATCAAAATAAAAGAGAAATTTGCCTCAGAGCCATGTCTGTTGCCTTTGCTATGGCATAAAGTCCATGACTCATCATCGTTAGTCCCTTTGCATCAAACAATGGTTTCAATCATTTCGGTACCGCAGAAAGGCAAACTTAATGATGTGACATAACGGAGTGGGATGAGGAAGAAGGGATCGCCAGTACCTAGGCTCCTGTTGGGCTGACGTTGTTGTTGATGTTGTTGTTCAAAGGAGCTGCTTTATAGATCTGTTCCATATTATCCTTGTCTGTCAAAGTGGCATTTAATTTTTCCAATTGTGGAACTTGGTCACTGATAAAATCAATTTAATTTACACCACTGTCATTCAGCCGATCCGAGCAGTAGGTTTATTTTTGGCTCGGAGTTGAAGGGAGGAAAAAAAAAGAAAAAAAAAAGAAAAAGAAAAAAAAGCAATCTTGTGCAGAACGGAGAGATCTTTCTACTTCTTTTATGGGTGGTAAGAAGAGAAAACACTAGCACGACATTCTAACAGGGCTTGCTCTCATGCCGGAAAATTCTACATGTCATTTCTTAAGGCTTTTGTTTGCAAACACGAAACGGAAAGCAGGGAAGGCAGGCCAGCGGGGTTTCGCTCGGTGCCGTCCCATGCCATACCATGCCATACAATGCCATACCGTGCCATACAATGCCATACCGTGCCATACCATGCCGCGCCGTGCCGTGCCTGGCTGCCCCGGTCCGGCAGCTGCCGCCCGGCCGCGCTCTGTCCATGGTCCTGACCGTCGGGCGGCAGCGGCACGGGCTGGGCTCGCTGCTGCTGCCGCCGAGGGCAAGGGACCCGGCAAAGCTGTCCCGGGGCACTGCTAGGCTGCCTCTGCTCTATTGGTATTAGTGGTGATAGTACAGATAGATTTCAGTTCAGCACCTTGGAAGGAGGTGTGTGTGTGTGTGTGTGTGTGTGTGTGTGTTGGGGGGGGTCTGCCTTTCTTGGGGTTTATTTGATAGCTCGACGGTTTTGAAGTGCTCTCAATCACCGACGCCTGGGCAAGTCCACATTGCAGTGAAAAATAGTTAATATCGGACAACGGTCTAAAAACGTCGGGCTTTCAATTGTTTCTTTGAACGGATTAATGTGGAAATTCAGAGGCGACTTTTGGTAAGCGATACCGACCTACCGACGGACCTGAAAAGAACTGACAGCATTGCAAACTATTTTTCTTTCCATGTTACAGAGGGAATAACTTGCAGACAATGGTAAAATACGTTCTAAAATTGCACGATTACACAACCTATTTCCGAGCCTAAAGAATTCTCTTACTATGTGGCTACACGCATAGACGCTCTCTTTCTCCCCCCCCGCCCCCCCCACATACAAACACGTAAACATAAATAAAGTTAAAATAATTTAGTGGAAAAGTCAGATCTTCGCTCAACAGTTCACGAGTCTTTTCTCAGCTGAATTCGACCCTCCAACCCCCCAGCTGGCTAACGTTGCTTCTTCCTAGCATTTTATACCAAGGACAGTTCTCAGATTATTATTTCTTCGGTCTCCCTTCTTCCCATAACCTTTCCCCCCTGACTCGAATAACGCTGAAATTGCCGCTGCGATGCAAGAGGCTCCGAAGACAGCAGCTTTAGAAATTGCGCACCAGCCCTGCGAGGAGCAATGTGTAGGCTCTCTCAAAAGTGAGGTACGACTGGCTGGGGAAAAGGCAGAGCTGCAGCCATTCACACTTCGTGGGCCGGGAGACTTCTTTCAAAAGAGCCCTGAAGTATTTAGGATTTGGGGGAAAACCCTTGTACCGGAAGAAAATGGCCTAAACACAATAGGACTCGCCATTTTCTCCTTCCAAAGCACAAAGCAGCTCCGCGGCTTCAGCACCACACAAAGAAAGCCCGGACCCTCTGAATTCTCTTACATTTTCCCCCCACCGTTTCAAAAGCCTTTCCCTCTAAGCGATCCGCTTTCCCAGGAATGCTCGCACAGAAATAAAGGAAGAAAGAAAGGAGGGGAGGGGGAGAAAAGCGACTAGCTAAGGAGAGAGGAAGACAGTTTTGATCTTAGTTTATTTAAATCAAACCCTGCCAGGGAAAAGTCACGCTCTCACATGTGCTCTTGAGGAAAAAAATAATAAATAATAATAATAATAAAACGATCTCGAAAGCTGTTTTGACCACCGCATTCCTTCAAGCTGGGCGGACTCGCGTTACGCCACAGAGACTCGAGCAAGACCACGCTGCCTGAGGATGTGTATGTACACACACAGGCGCGCACACACACACCGGCTCCGGAGAAAAATGCCTTTTCGGGCCGGCTAAACCCACAACTTGGTGTTGAAAATGCCCCCGTGCTTCTCGCACCGCCGGGACCCGCCGGTCCTCCGCGCCCGCGGGGCTCCCGCGGCTCGGCTGCCTCCCCGCGCCGCCCGCTCCCCCTCGCCGGGCTCTGCCTTATTTAGGTAACTCGGCAGGAGGCTGATAAAGAGGCGATGATATTAAAAAGACAGAGAGGGAACAACAAAGAAGCAAGCCAAACCCGAGCAACTCAAACCCAAACCGCGGCGGCCTCTCGGTATCTCTCAGAAATGCAGCAGGAGATTTTGTACTTACAGACAGCGCTAAAGTGAGTAATCCTCATCCCAGCGTGCTTGGGTTTGTAATTTTTCTCTCTCTCTTTTTTTTTTTTTTTTTTTCTATTTGTTTTTAAGCACTTGTTCATTCCCATCGTCCATGGCTCGGAGTGGATGCAAACAAAAACGGCCCGTTAGCACGAATAAAAACAGAAGTGATTTCATTATGTAAATGCAGGAAAGAGGCAAGATGCTGCGTTTCTCCTAATACTTTCTGCTTGGGAACCAGCAGCGCTCAGCTCAGGAGAGCAGGACTCTGTGTGTGTCTCCCCCTCCTCTCTCTCTCACACGAACACGCACACACACGCACACACACACTTACTCTTCTCCTTCTCCTTCTCCTTCCTTTTTTTTTTTTTTTTTTTTTTTTTTTCAAAAGAGGGCAGGTCGTTCCCTGAATCCCAATGAGTTAAGTCAGTCACTTTCCTTCGCATGCATCACAGCCTCCTTAGAGCTGCAGGCACAAAAGAGCATTTAGCTGCCTCCAATTTGTGTAGAAGGCCTGTCCTTATTTTTTTCTTTTCTCTTTCTTTTTTTTTTTTTTTTTGAGTATAATTAAATCATGTATTTCACTCCATATAAAAATACCACGTCCCCAACTTTGACGATTGAACCACTAATTGTAACCTTTTAAATAAATTCCTGAACTTGTACACGTACTTAGCTGGTCTGCAGGGGCTTCACAATAAATTGATGCACAGCATTTCTCAGCTGTGCGGACCTGCACCCTGCTTCCTGCAAAGGTCAGAGCTGTACAATCCACAATTACTTTCCAATGAAGTCTTATATCAACAAAATCTCCTTGAAAGGATTACGGGCCTTTCAGAATAAAGCTTTAATCTTAAATATACATGCCGGCATATTCCATTTCAATCAAATATGAGAGATTGTTTAAAAAAGTAGTCGCACACGTACATGTGTTTTCACGCGGGCTTACTTTTCCCAGGCGGACAGGGGAAAGTGTAAACCCGGTAGCACCCACTCCACATATCACTTTCTGCTTTATGTCTGTTCTTCCTTCCAGGCAATACAGGAGCATCCATGTGCGTGTGTATACACACGCATACACACATACATGCAAATATATACACAGGCATTCATACACCACTGGGCGTACCTAGCCCGCTCATGCCAAAAGCTGAGAAGCGCAGGGCTGGCAGAAGCCTGCCAGGAGGCGAAGGAGCACCCGGGGGACCCGGGAAGGCCGTGATGGTGCGGAGCAGATGCAGGAGGGTGGCAGGGCCCCGCTGGTGCTGGGCGATGGGTACTGAGTGCTCGGCACCGCTTGACCGCGGCCGCCCCCGCCGAGGCCTTAAGGGGAGCCCGGGAGGTTTCGAGGGGCCGGGGCCACCCCGACATCTCAGTCACCTCAGGAGTTCTTGGCACTTTCTTTCCACCCTTGTCATCTCCTAATTCCAGCTGCACTCGCTCAAATGGGTGGTAATCCGACTCTAGAGGAGATTAAGGAACCAGAGATAGCTGCATTTAGGATTACCGAAAGGAAATGAAGGAATCTAATCCACTCCTGCCCCTTACATTACTGGGTTTCAATAAGACCTTATACCACCTTTTAGGATTTTAAACAAATGAAATCGCTTGGAGAAGGGGACAGAAAGAGACCGAGTGCTGGAGAGGGTGTTTACCCATTACACGAATTGAATAGCAGAGGATAAGGTGAATTGCAAAAGCGGCCGCGACCGGGCTACTTTGCTTCTGCATCCCAATAGCCGCTGTGTCTGGATGGGCCCAAGGCTTGCAGCCCCCTCAGAGCTCTCCTCAGGACCAGAGGAAGTCCATGCTGAAGATGCACGTATAAACCGCAAAAGCAACCCAGTAATGATCTGATATCAACCCCACCACCGCCAAACCTCGAGAGAAAAACACTCTCACTATATAATGAGGCTCAAAGTACATTGTTTCCAGTCAATAAAAATTATCAGCAAAACTTAGAGTGTACTTAGCTTCGGAAGATTTTCTGCTCTATTCTGATTACATAAAGCCAAGAAGAAAATAACCAGTGCTTACTACAGTGATAAAAATACAGTCTTCTTGCTTTTTTCCTAGGTTCGCTTTAAACCGAGGAAACAGGATACTCTTTTGCTTCCAATGATACAAGCAATCTCCAGAAACAGCACTGCACTAACCTAGTCCCGAGACCAGTTCCTTCTTTGGAAAGACTCTAATATGAGTGACATGGAAAATTAAAAAAAATACTGTGAAATCTAAAGATGTTTTCATGTTGTTATTTCAGATATAACCTTCCCTTTCCCCAGATGACTTTTTTTTTTTTTTTTTTTTTTTTATAGTTGATGTACTAGACTGCCTAAACCTAGCCTCTCTAAATAATATTTAATATGAATGTGGTTAATTGTATTGAGCTTCTTCATATACTGATTATTCTCGGTGCATTATCAGGGCACTCTGAAATGCTCTTCGGTGGCAAGAAAAGAGCCTTAATATAAGCGAAAAAAATGGCTAGTCATCCTCGAGTAAGATTTTGTTTTGTAGAGTGCATGTCATAGTCCTTTGCAAGCCTGGAAGCAATGTGAATCAAACGCCTCGGAAGAAGACCTACGTCGACAGAGGCTCCATGTATAGCAGGCGCTAATTATTAAAGCTCATTCCCTGATTTAGGACTCTATTTTCCGTAGCGAGCCCATCACCCTGACACAACGCAGCTCAGGATGTTTGTTCAAAGCTTATGAAAATGTAACCCAACTCATTGCTAGAAGTTGTTGCTAATTAGTTGATAATAAACTTCTCCGGACAGGACACAAAAGTCTTTCAGAAGTGCAAGGTGTTCTTTGTTATGCCCTCACAAGGGGAATTAGCATATCAATCGAGCAGGGGAACAATAGAGCAGGGCGCTTTTTTTCCTCCTTTTTTTTTTTTTTTTTTTTTTCCTCCCCCCTTCTCTCCCCTTCCTAACGTTTTAAGTGGATCTGGTGGGCATGAAAGCGAAAGGCCGAGGGCCGCCGTGCCCCCCTCCCGGGGATGCTCAGGGCTCCGGCTGAGTCCCCCGCGCTCATCGCACTTGGAGCCGGCCCCCTCTTCGGGAGCAAGCCCCCGGCCGTGAGGGGCTGCAGCGCTTTGCAAGGCCGGACCACCGGGCAGCCCACCCCACCAAGCAGCCCACCCCTCCAGCCCAGCGCCTCTCCCACCCCTCCTCTGCGGCGCTGACAAATGGGGAGAGTTGGGGGGTTCTCAGCCCCCGCCCTGCCTCCCCCTCCCCTCGCCGCCGATAAAAGAGTTTCGGCCTGAAAGCCCTTTGCAAATGGGTGTTTTACAACGCCTCCTCCCCCTCCTTCCCCCTCCCCCCCCCCAAGGTAATTTTGCTGCCCGATATCCTTAATAAAGACTGTTGTTGCCCCTTGGGTTGCAGGGGGGGTTTCTGACAGCCTCCCTCACCTCCAGATTTCCAGACCTCCCTGCGCAGGTGTGGACCTCGAGAGAGAGCAATGGGCCTGATAAAAATGCTCAGTCAGTTATAAATTCAAATAACTGAGGGAGAAGAAATCCCATTCTTAGCAATTTAACAGGAATTTGTCCTATTGATTGCAACCTCCTCCTGTTCTTCTTTTTTTTTTTTTTTTTTTTTTTTTTAAATAAATGCCCAGTATATTCACAAGAAGACACATAAACTACAAACACAAGGCACAACTAAATACCCAAACCTCCCAGCTGCATGGTGACATGTGTAAGTGGAGGCCATAGAGGAATGGAAATACATGCATAACGGACCGGGGAAGGCAATTAAACAAAACTCCTCAATTCTGAGGCCTCTGATCCATCTAGCTGTGTTCCTACCCAAAGGCTCAACAGCTGCAAAAGTTATTTATCGACATGGCTAGAGTGCAAATAAATGCATAGGTTAGAATGAGAAATGTGGTTTGGGCCCTACAGGTAAATCAGAGCATGTCTTTAGAGTGGCATTTGCCCTCTTTGGTGGCTGCAGATGAACTCTTTGTTTGGAGTGTGGGGAAGGGGCTAGCCTGAGAGCAGATAAAAGCTAGGCTTGCCTAATCAGGACAGAAATAAACCAAGAGATTTCAATCTTCTGCATTTTTTTTTTTTTTTGGAAAGGAACAGCACTCTCCAGTTGGCTCCCACTCAAGAAAGAGGATGCTTGAAAACAGTTATTTTTAGGACCTTCAGTGATATGTTGTGTGCATTAAAGCATAGTGATGTACTAAGAAATAAAAGAAATCTCCCTCCTCCCCCCAAAAAATCTCTGGGGAAGCAGTTCCCCAGGAAAAATGTGTTGTGTAATTAAAAAAAGAAAGCATTTATTAAAAGAAAATATTTGTTTTCTAAGGTTTATATAGAAAGTCTTGAGAGATGAGAAAACCTCAAATCCTAGGAGTTTTTATGAAATTCATATAAGGGAAAAAATGTTAAGGATGGTTGTTTCCCCAAATGCAAAACATCAGGGAGGAATCTGAAAAGAGCTTTACTTTCTGTGCAAAATCTCCATTGTTGCTTGGCAAACAATGGGAGCTCTGGGCGACTGTAAGGCTGTGAGAATGAATAGGGAATCCGCAGGATGTGTGCGGGTCAGTGCTTGGGGTCTCTGTCCTAAAGCCCCTTTCTCAGCTTGCCACAATAAAGTAGCACAAGGTTTAGTCTTTCCTGGGTCACCGGCCATCTTCTATTATTCAACACTTCACAACAAAAAACACTTATTAATCAGCGCTGACCAGAGGCCCCTTTCGAAACAAGAGAAGGGGAGAAAGAGAGAGGGGGGAAGAGAGAGAGAAAAGGAGATTGAGAAACCCTGAACAGACCCTCCCAATACAAGAGCAACCATAGGCACTTTCTCAACTGGCCAAAGCGATTTTTTTTTTTTTTCTTTTTGCCACAACAAAGTTTCCAATCAGGTCACAGAGGACTGGACTTTCCCCCTACCCCCACCCCTGTTTTCCCTCTCACTCTCTTCCCTTCTTGATCTGAAGATGATGGAGACTTTGTTTTGCAAGTAAGGATGGCTTTAGGTCAAATTGCCAAGGTTGTCTGATTTTAGAGGTTCATCCTTGTTGTATTGGAAGATAAGGCTGTTTCTCATCTGGGCCTCAACTCTGGAGATGGCGTAGGAGAGAAGAGGTTTGCTTGTGGGGCTCTGCTCTTGTGCTTTAAGAGCTGATGGATGAGGTGTCAGGGCAGTAGTTGTGTGAGGACTCGTTTCAAAATGGTATGAGAGAGAGTCAAATGTGCCATTTATTGACTCTGCTGAGGGCAATTGTGGACTTGTTGTTGTTGCTCCTGATTTTCTAGCACTACGTTTTGCACAGGGCTAAATGGTGAGCTTTGGAGTGAGAAGGAACTGAGAGATTTACAGAAAAACTTTGTATTCCTCTGTGCAAAAAAGGATGCAAAGACAGTGGTGAAAAGGGATCTTAAAGGACCTCATAAGTGATAATTTAATTCTCAAGGGAAAGTGGGGGGAATTCTTTTTTTCTTTGTTGCCTTCTAATAATTTTTTAGGATGTTTATTTATTCTGAAGTAAGTTGGTGTTTCTATGTAATGAAATATGCATAGATTGTCACACAGCCCACATTACTGTGTCCATGTCCCTTACCTCCAGGAAAATTATCTGAATAAGTTTGTACCAGATAAGTTTAGCTTGTTGGATAAAATTGTTTTTTGTTGGTTTGTTTTTGAGTGGAGAACATGACTGAAAAATCTAAATATTTCAGATTGTTAACAGGACAGTTGTAGATGTGCCTAAGAGAAAAAAAAGCAATTTGTACTATTTATTTATTTTTTTATTTATGTAACAAATACATAGAGACAGCAAATATTGAATCCCCTGTGGATTACCCGAGAAATTGAAATTATTCTCTCAAGAAAATTTTAGTCCACCAGAAAGGTAAAACTTGCTTTATTTATTTATTTATTTTTGCTGACTAAATTTTGTGTGTGTCTGTGTGTCATGGGGGTGGGCTTTTTTGTTTGTTTGAAGTCATCATGCACATTTTAGCTAGGGTGTATCACTGAACAGTATGAACCTAAGGAAAAGCTGCTCCATAAGCCCTATGAATATTGTACTTTGTAGCATGTAAGCTGTGACCGGCGCACTACAGAACTCCTAACTAACGGGTTTTGTTAGGGGAAAAAAGAATACAGTATTATTTGGGAAGTAGCCTCAGTGGTGCTTTACCACAGTTTGCCTTGCAAACACAAGGCTGCAGTTCATGTTTTGTTCTCAGGAAATGTATTTTACTTAAGTGCTTATAGAAGAGTATTCTCTCTTTTCCCCTCAAATATTGTGTTACTCAGATTTTGCAGAGCTTGACGTTCCAGCAATGGAGTAATCAAGTGTTACCTAAATTATTTAAAGCCTGGGATTAAAGGCCTTAGTGCTGAGTGCTGACAAGCTTTCAAATGTAGCCTGGGAAAAGTTTTGTATCCTTTCCTGTGCATGCACTTTGAAAATAATTTGGAAAAGTACAGTGAATTATTCTCAAAATGTATGCACAGAGAGAATGAATAATTCTTTTACAAGTTGCTCTGCAAAGGAACGAGTGACTATTAAAAGCAGAATAGCAGTGTATACACAATAATATTGTGGCACCTGCAATGTTATTTTTTAGCAGATCCATTCCATTCAGCAGAGCTTGCTTAAAGGAGCTCTTTTATTTTTTTAACTTTGGTTTGGTCCACAACACAGAGCATGCATTAGCCAACAAAACTGGCTATTTCAAATGTTAAGCTCCTTTATGTTTTGAGGCCTTACCCTTCATTTCTTGCTCTTCAGAACACCCAGTGGCTTTATTCTTCTGTGTACTGAAAATAAAAGGTGACAATGTATGAGTACCTTAAAACATTTGATAAAATGCATAGAAATGCATTTTAACCAGCTAAATTTTATTTTCACTTGTGTGTGGATTTGGTGAGCTATGTGTATATTTATTTGTATATGCTCTTCATAGATTTTTATTTTATTTATTTATTTATTTATTTATTGGCGAATGGGTGGATTGTTAGTGTTAAACAATTTTGGAGAATTCATTTATTCTTTTAGATAACTTTCTGTTATCTTGCAATGTAAAAATAGATGCATGGCCATTATATTCTGAGTTTTAGTTGCATCACTATTTGAGTGAAATTCTTTAAAATTAAAGTAATTCATAGAAATTAGTATTTTTCTAATTTGTCAAAAAAGAAATAACATTAATGGTTAGATTTTGCAAAGGTATCACCACCAGTTGGTTGTTCTGTGCCATCAGAAGACATATTAGAAATGTTACTGTATAATATATGCTTCTCTTTCAATTCTTACTAATGGCTGATTGTATGAATAACTTCTGTTTAAATCAGTGAGACTATTCATGGACTGAGATACTGCTCTACATGACAAAGGAGAGGACAAAATTTGGCCCACAGAAGTGAATGGGACTATTGGAAGAATGAGATAGCACTTGGGTGCACACATCTCTCTTTAATATAATGCTCCATCTTTGCATAGTGCTTTAAAAACAGTGACATTTCTGCACATACGAGTTTGTAGCTTTAGCCCAGAGAGGAAAACTCAAGTCACTGGGGATAAGTCAGGCGTGTGAGGCTGGCAGTGATGGGAAGCGGAGAGTATCGATTACAGGCAGCAGTGTGGGTTAAGGTGGTGAAGACCATTAGAGAGAGGACCCCAGTGCTTTGTCAATGGAAGATTTGTGCCAGGCAGAAGGGCTGGTATAAAGCTGAGGATGGGTTTAGAAGATAAAAGAAGCTTGCGTTTACTACTGTGAAGTACTCAGAAAGCAGATGTTCTTTCTGTGTATTTACATATCATTTGTTGTTTTAAAATAGCTCCATATATATTTGTATTGACATTTTAACGTAGAAAGATTTCTAAAATACTGCCTTGTCTGTACAGTGCATCCTGGGTTAAAAATGACTTATTGTACTGTAACAGTTCTTGATATCTATGGGAATTCTGATGCTTTTGGCATAAATTATCTCTGATCCAGTGAAGGCTGCTTTACTCATATATGAATTGTATGCACCCCACTTGTTAAAGGTTTTCAAGCCAAGTGATTTCAGAGAAGGCTTGGTTACAATTCAAAATAGATAGAGCGAGGTTTTATAAAATGAATTCCTGAAAAATTGGCAGGGAAAAGAATACATACATCATTTTAGCCTTGTACAGATGTACAAATATGCCTTATATACACCTGAGGAGTTACACCTTCACAGCTGTTTGCATATATATGTCACTATGGACTGACAACAAAAAGCCCTTGCATACACATATTGTGGTTTTTGTAAATTTAACTTTGACATGTAAAAACATAAGCATGTTTTTTCTTTTAGTAAGTCAGGTCCTTGGTACTGAATACAAAGGTTATGTTCATTCCTGAGACAGTACGTTGTATCTAACTAAATACAGGGGAAAAGGGTGTGTGGGTTTATCTCCTAAGAGAAATATTTATTTCTCTGGAAATGGTAGTGTTACCATGATTGAAGGTGTTTTTGTCAAAGATAGGTATAGACAAGCTAAAACTGTGACAGAGGTATATCATACTGGGTTGGGTGTAGATGCATATTCAATAAATGACAGCATGGCACAGGCAGAGCACTGTGCAATACAGCAAAAACTGATGCATACAGACAGAGTACTTTCGCTCTTATTCACACTAGAAGTTTTCCATCCAGTTCTGCATGGCACTGCTAGACCTTCATGGAGATTTTGTCAAGTGTTTTAATAAATGCATTAGCTCAGAGGCCTGCCATAAGCTGTCTCTTTAAGAGCAGGCTGAAGCCTGCCTACCTGCTGGAAGGCATCAGCTCCTTACAGACCTGGAGTTTGGGACCTGCAATCTCAGCAGCTGATGAGCTGGGGGGCCTGCTGGGAGGCGAGGCAGGGGATAAAGGGCTGAATCTCTTGGTCAGCTTGAAAGCTGTTTTGATAACTTTTTATTTATTTTTTTTTTTTAAAGTGGAATCTGAATGATGAAGCATTCATCAAAAATTAGTATTATCTATCTAAAGAATTCAAAACTAATGAGTAATTTTTTCCAAAGTTTTGATTTTTTTTATTTTTTTATTTTTAATAATAAGACAGTTAGGGCTAATTTGGCTGTTTCTGAGCCTAGAAACCTATTTTTTTTTTCAGACTTTTCATCTGCAAAGGCTGGAAATTTACTTTAAAAACAAGATTTGAGCTTCTCTTGCAGATATCTTGATTGTAGCAGCTGGGGCTTTATGAAACACTGGCTCGTGGAAGTGGGAGAGCTAGCAGTATTAAGAAGAGAAGGAAAGGGCCTGGGATTATTATGAAGCCTTATAGCTGAGAGAGATCAAATCAGTATTCAAAAGCCTTTAAGAAGCTCTATAATTCAGTGTGTGGGGTGTTGTTTGTGTAGGGGGCTGAGTTTGATCACAGATCCTTACTAAAAGACTGTGGAAATCTGAGGAGAGGTTGCTAGTGAGAGTAAAGTTTGTGGCTGATGTAGCAGGAGTGAGGCTGTGCTTTGTGAGGTTGACAGGTGAGCCCTGGGTAGGAGTGCAGAGATGGAGGCAGTAATTCCTCACACGGGCAGGAGTGGGGGGATGAGAGGGAAGCTCTTGCTCATGCACCTGATGACTGGTTGCTTAAACGGATCAAAATTGATAATTTATACAGCCAAGATCAGCTTGCTGTAGGCAGGAACTGCTCCAACGTGGCTGCAAGCAGCTGAACTCGATGCAAGACTGAAATTGCTAAACTAACTCCGTCTTTCACGACAAAACTGCATTGTAAATCTAGATGTCATGGTTTGGGGAAAAAAAGTACCGGTAGATGGCGTGCAAAAATATTCAGCACTGTTCATAGGTTTTATTGGAAAATGCAAGTTCTTCTTACTGCAACTGGCTTTGGGTACAGAGACATTTAAGTAGTGAGTTTAATGAGGAGGTCCCTGTTAAGCAGGGACCTTGTGCATGCAAGGGGAAAAAAGGAGTGAAAGAAATTTAATCCATTCTTCATCTGTTTTCACAAACTGTATTTCAAATGCTTCTGCTTCTTTTTTTAACCCAGCCAAAGCATGCACATCTCAGCAAGGATCATTTCCTCCCTGGGCTTTACACTGCAGTCTCCTCTTTTATAATGCTACCGAAAATACATGGTTAGACTTTCACTCTGTCTTGAGAAGGAGGAAAACACAGAGAAAAAAAAAAGCTTGTTTATTTTTCCTTTATTCAAATTTACAAATAATAATAGTCTGTAAGAAAAATCAATCATTAAATACGTCAGCTGAAAATATCAGTCCTCTGGAATGATATGAATTCAAGAAACAGGGTCTGGTTGGTGTTCTTAATTTTAGTGGGTGTTACTATTGCATGTCAAACTGTTTAGTCTTGTGCTACCTTCCTGCAGAACTGGAAATACCTTTTTTTTTTCTTTTACTTTTTTTTTTTTTTGTACAAGTTTGTGTGCATATGAGGTATCAACAATAATTAATTTAATTTATGATGGTGCTTTTTATAGGTGTCAGTTGACACTGCCCACCTGCAGAGCTAAAAGTAGTATCGTGTGGCTTTGCTGTCAGCAACTCTTACTCTAACACAAAAAGGTGCTGAAATCATTTGTAATTATAGGCGGTCATGATGTGGTTGTGTGTACATGAAAATACTGTGTTTGATAGGTATCTTTGATCATATTAGTGACATTCTGTCTCCTGATCAGTAGTTTTCCAAGAATGGTTTTGAGATTGCAGGTATTCCTCACCTGCTCCACAGAAAGATATTATATAGTGTTATTCAACTGAGTATGATATGGTGTTAGATGATCTACAAGAAAAACTGAAGTTTGCTAGTAGCTTGATATACTTTATTTATTTTTTTTTTTAATGGGAGTCACTGCATAAGCCTGCTACCAACCAACTTTGTTCAAGCATTTACAGTGAGAAAATACCTTCAAAGGCCTACTCTTAAAAAAAATCTTACAAACATTGTCTTCTCTTTCTGCTCTTACCGTGGTTCACTGAGACAGCGTGTAGGTATATCAGAATTTACAGAGGTGAGATTTCTGCACGAAAACTTGATATAAGTGTGTCTATGGAAAGACTGAGGGAGAAAATATCAGCAAGAATATACTGTGTTGCTTGTAGGCTTTCTTGATTTAATACAAATTAGTACTCATGGAGATTCAGACTAGACTACATACTAAACTCTAGATCATTGCTAGCTTCTACCTTGATGCATTGTAGAACTGGAAGCAGGAGTCTCAAAACACTGGAGTGCTTTACTTTCATAATGGTGAGATAGGCAGAATTTTCTGCTTCTGTACGAGAATGGGAGGCATGGAGCTTTGTGGTTATAACAGAAGAAAATTAAGTAAATTGAGAATTTTTTTTTTTTTTTTTTTTTTTTCTGCTAATATTTATGACTTATGCTTTCCATTTGCCAGTTTTGCTTTTTATTTGCACAGCTATCTTTATATGTGGAAATCCTAAAATGAAATAAACTATGTTGTTTTTTATTATTTTTTTTTCCAGTTAGGTTTATCTATTCTACATCTTACTTGTCTTTCTACTGTGTTCTGTCTTAATTAGAGTTCCTTTGCAGCAGTCTGCATAACTTGCTTGTTTCTTGTGATAGTACCACTGTTTAAAACTAAGCCAATAAAAAAATCTTTTTTTCATGGCATTCTGTCTTGATTTCTCAAATTTTTATGGTGGTGTTGTGGTGATTCTCAGATTAGATTAAAGTTTGAAGATGAAGCATTCACAAAATTCATTTAATTAATTGATATTTTATTTCAGTACATTTAAATGGTCACATCTATTTTATTTTCTTCACAACTGAGTATTCAGAACTTCTAGTGGCAAAGTAAGGTATGATGAGATGTAAATGGAAAATGCTGAATTCTACTCTATTGTATACTTTCCCCACATTAAAAACAAAGCATATCTATCTATCCTAGATGAATGGTTAAATTATAATTTTCATTTTATTTTTTTATTTTATTATTCACTTACCCTTTTGGCATGAATTTTAATAGTATATGATCTGAGGTTTCTGATATAAAGAGCCAGTGTGGAGCTTCTTTCTTAACCTGTAGTTCTTGCTGGGATTTGTTATGGGAAAGGATTTAAATGTTTATGAAAAGTAAATGCTTTTTTCTGTCAAAACATTAACATTTTGTGAGACAAGTTGATTTTAGAGATTTAATTTTGTTCAAACTGAAATTTAGTTTTTGTTTGTTAGTTTGTTTTTAAAATCTGGAACACAGTTCTATGAGTTGATGATTCCTGTCACTTACATGAATGGATAAACTATGTTTTAGAAATTAGTACTTTGTAGAATAAAAATTGCATTGGTTTTATGCTTTTTACAGATCAGTATTTTATGATATGCACTAAGAATTATTTGTTGTGTGTTCTACAGAGAGAATGTGATCTATTGCATGTTCATTAATGCCTTTACTGGGTGTCTTGAAACGTGTGAGACACCAGGTAACAGTGATGATGGTACATCTGAAGGAAGATATGTAGTACTATTAAGGAGCATATAATTTAATGAAGTCTGATTAATTGCAGTTTGAAACAAAGTGTTCTTTAGTAATATTCAGCCTTGTAAATACCCTCCAAATTTTATAGGCCTTTTAAAGGCTGCCCGTCAGATGTTCATGCCAAACAATAGTCAGCCAAAAATATTTAGATTTTCAAGTAAACAGATCTAAGTATATGCTTTATAACCCACTCTGCTGTTACAGGCAGGCTGGGGACTGCTGCTTAGGACAGCAGCCTGAATTCCCAGAAACCAATTCAGAGAAGCAGCCAAGCCAACAACAGAAAATGAAAGATTAGAAAATTAATTATCTGCTGTGATTTAAAATAGTTTGTAAGTACAATATCAGTTCATTCGTCTCTGCAAGAATACCTAGCTTAATTTTATCAATCCAGAGACCTACTCTGCTCTAAAAATACTAGTTTCAGAGTTTATATCCCTGTTGTGCTTCCTCTGTCCTTTGGGTTGATAGACTGACTTTGGACAAAAGTATGAAAATGAGAGAGTGGATGGCCATTTTTTTAACAATTTCTGTGATTGGTTGGGATGAGTTTTAAATTCTGTTTTCAGATTACTCAGGCTCCAAACCAGTTCGTTGTGAAATGCCCTAAACACCAATGTTACATTTAAAAGTCATCACTTTGAAAATCTCTAATCATTTAAGAAAAATGTGGGCCTTTGCCTGTATTCTTGCTATAAAGTCCCGACATTACTCCCTTTGCTGAAAAGTAGGGTATCAATTCCTCTCTATGTTAACATATTTGACCATATCCTATTTCTAATTATTTTTTTTTTCTCTGTTCTAACATTACTATCTGAAATATCACTCTACCACATTGAGTTTACCTACATAAATATTTTCTTTCAAATTATTCTGCCTTCCCACGCTGTCACTTCCATAATCTTCTAGAATCTTACAACTACAAAAGTTAAGTAGTCAGATGATGGTTTACATGGGTAAACAAGTATTGCCTCTGGTTTATCCTACTGGAGAATGAGAGAGGGAGGTTAGAAGAACTAGCTGTCAGGAAAAGTATTTTGTTCAGAGGTTTACTTTTGAAGTTCACATCGGAGAAGAGATTCCCCCCCCCCCCCCCTCTTTTGCACATGTATATAGTCTGGCAAGAGGAAAGCTTGGTAGGAAGAGGGGTTGCATGGTCTACCCCCTAAATAATGTGAAGAAATAGAGCATGCTGCAAGCCATGCTTTCCCCAGACTTTAGTATCTGGTGTACCAAGGGTGCCAGGGAAGGTCAGGCTTCAGTACAGGAGCTGTGTGACTTAGCACAGAGGAACTTGGCTACCTGAAGGGTTTCATTTTTGACCTCAACTGTGGTATATATTTCTATATACATACATGGACACTACTGGGAGGGCTGAGAGGAGCTCTGTAAAAGGAGGCCTGAGCCTAGTTTTAGAGTGTGAAAAGAGCTTGCTGCTGGCATTGTGTGCTTGAGGTCTGCCAAGCCCAGAGGAGCATCCCACCTGCAGTAATGCACTGGATGACTCTCTCTCATAGGGTTTAAGAGCTCCTGATAAAGATGACTTGCATAGCAATTGTGTGCTGAGTGTTTAAAACTGGAGAGCTAGCTCTCAAAGTTACTGTCTATACTCCAGCTGCCCTACTAGGGAACGTTTAACTGGAATTAGCATTGGTCAGCCAGCTGTTTGCTCCTGTGATGCACACAGGGAAAGGGCTACAACTGTCATGTATAACAGCTCTGTGCAGTAGAGGAGTTACATCTGCCTCAAGATATAGATTTGCCAGAATAAGGCTTTGTTTCTCTTTTGGGATAATGTGTCCAGAGAAGTTGTGGATGCCCCATCCCTGGAGGTGTACAAGACTAGGTTGGATGAGGCCCTGGGCAACCTGATCTAGTGGGTAGTATCCCTGCCCATTGCAGGAGGATTGGATCTACATGATCTTTAGGATCCCTTCCAACCCAAGCTATTCTATGATTCTATGGTCCTTTGCCTAGTTCTATAAATAATTTTAGAAACCAACTTGAAAGCTTACTTCACATGATAATATTATCTAGTCAGTCAGTGTAAAAGATACATCATATACTGTGTAAATGGTCAGTAATAAAAAATATGCATCTTTTTTTCTCCCAAGCCTCTATTTATTTTATTTTTTATTTTTTTTGTAAATTTTTGTGGTTTTGGTATTCAGACAGAATTTGTTAAAGTTGAGTTTAGGAGTAATCATAAATAACAGTCTATGAATCACTGTATAGATAAATGTTTGAACATAGTCAGAAAAAAGACAATTCTTACTTATGTGAGACCCTAATTTTATTAAAAAAAAACCTGTAAGTTAAAGCAATAGGTCTGGCCTAACTATGGTAGGACTTTTTAAAACCTCATTCTACCTTAGTTAAAAAACCTTTGTCATTGCATTAATAGCTGTGCTCAGCACCTCTCAGAATCAGGCTGTAAAATGTGTACAGGCAGTTAATATTTTTATGAGAGGAAACCATTGTAGACCACAAACTCTGTGAGGTAGGTTTCTTTTCTAATTATCTTTTCCCTGAGGTACCTATTATACCTCATGGTGGAATAAATTGTATTAATAATTTTATTCATTTAAATGGGAAATGGTTTCTCAAAAGGAGAAACTAAAAAAGACAGGATCAGAAAAGGAAATGAAGGCTCCATCTTGCTACTAACAAGGTTGATTTTTGAATGTCCTACAGCCATGTATCCCCATATGATACCTTGGGTAAATGCACTTGCTTTATTTCATACATGAAGTCATACTGACTTTAAATGGAAACAAATCAAATTAATAGTCCCCACAGTATTTTTAAATACTTATTTTATTTTAAGGCAAGATTTGATTATCATTTGTGTTACACTACTAATATTTATAAACCAAGTACTAGTTTGTTGCATGGTGTAGGTGAGCGCTAATTACTGCATTTTGCAGTAATATTTTTAAATTTGTTGTACTCATACTAAATCAAAAGGAGGACATTGCTAACCCAGCTATGGTAGCTCAGTAAGATTTAAGATAGTTAATATGACAACATAGTTACTCTATGATGTGATTACTGACTGACCAAATTAAATCACCCTTCACCTGCATTGCTATAGAAATGGTGGTGATGGCAGGTGTGGCTACTGGCTAATGTTGGTTAAATGCAGGGTTTAAGGTTGAAGAAGAGAATATTCTAGCTTCTGTTAGATCTTGGGAAATACCATAAGAAGGTGAGCAGTATTTAAATATGGTAAGAAATGAGATTCTGAATGAAAGGTGTTTCAGGAAATGGCTACACTATGAAATGGCAGCTTTTGTGAGCAAGCCCAGGGCAGTAGTACTAGCTTAAAATCTTTCCAGCAGTGCAGGGATGAAAATCTCTCAGGAAGAATCATCCCCCATTTCTCCCCATCTAGGATGGAAAATATGACCTGAGCTCAGAATGCCTGCCAACGGCCTCTGCAGGAGAGGAAGTGTCAGGGATCAAACAGTGTTCACTGCAGTTCCCTTCTGCTATGCAGTCTGACACATGATTATAGACAGAGCCACTTGTAGTCCAGAATCTGTGCTTTGTAGAATACAAATATTACACTTTTGTACATGATCAGGCTTTGGAACCTCACATAACAGTGTAGAATTTCACCCTGAAATCCCTGTATCCATCCTGTAGGATGGAGCACATCTTATAGACAGTGAGAGATTCAGTAGGAGTTGAGTGTTCATGCAAGTCTCTATATGGACTCTAGAGATTAAACAACCTCTATCAAGTCACAGAATAAGCTCAGGAGAGTAAGATTACTTCTGTGCAGTAGTTTCATTCTAGTATTGTCTTTCAACTTAGATACCACAGTCCAAGATGAGTTCCAGAAACCATTTGGTTAACACTGTACACTGTAAGCCTAGTACTAATGCTTTCTCTGTTTCTGCTGTCTCTGTTTTTTTCTGCTGTTTCCCTGGCTTATAGACCTCGGGATCCTTTCAGTCACTGTGTCACACTGAGAGCTCAAATTGAGCTGCACCAGGAGGTCCTCTTATGGAAGCAGGGAGATTTTTAAAGCATGACTTGAGAGGAAGTGGTGCAACATTGTCGCCTTTTCTGAGAATCCTCTAAAGAGATATTTCTGAGAGCTGTAATTTTCTTCCCCTTTTAAGTGGGATTTAACACAGTCCTAAACATGAAAATTCAGTTGACAATGTATTTTTTTTTCCATTTATTATTTTTTTTTTATTATTATATTTAAGATAGCATCCAGCTATTGCATTTATCCTAGAGTCTTAAAATGCGGCCCATGATTTCCCAAGTACACAAGTACTACATGTGTGTATTCATTCAAAAGTACTGCAGAGCTATTTAGGTCTAGATTTTAGGTCTAGCTTGAGTGCAAGAACATAAGAACTTGATTTTATGGTTCCTTAAAACGCATGTGACAGGCTCAGACCCACTCTCTAGTGAGCTGGGGCAGGGCTTTGAAACAAAGGCTTGAGCTTGGCTTGCTTTGTATTGAATACTGAAATGCCAGTTGAGAAATTGTGGCTAGCAGGTGAGAACAGCTCTAGTCTGGAGTTGAGGATGCTCACCTGAGAAGGGAGTTTCTGTTACACTGAATGTTTAGTTATTTATGCCAAGTGGAACCACATCACTGAGGAGTAGGTCTTTCTTTGATTCCCTGCCAAATTTTGATAACATTATGGTGAGGATGCTGTGCTGGTAGGCAGGAGAGGGAAGAATGTACATGAGTTTCCTGTCACATAGGGGGTTGCCTGTACCACTGGGATTGGTGCTAGAATTTAAACAGATTATTATTCTTGTAGTGCTTTTTCTGGAATTTCTCAGTTCTAGAAATTTGTCTCCCAACTGAAATAATTTGGAGAGTTTTACTGAATCCAGTGTAAATGAGACAATACTTTTAGTATCTGGATTGTGCGCTGAAAAAAACTTCCCCAGCTCTGCACATGAATAATTGGCATATCCTGCTCCATGGAGAATTAATCAACGGTAGCAGAGTAGCATAGCATAAACTGCTATTGCTGGAAGGAGAGGGGAAGGGACGATATGATGAAGTCATTGCTGTAAGGCTGAAGCCCTTGGATATTGAGCTATTAGACTGGTCTCTTTTTGTAGTGGCATATGGAAAATGTTTTGATTTCTCAAAGGTCAATGGTCTACTTCAGACAAGGGGCCAAATAAGTCTTTGAGATCTATATATTCTGGAAATATTTTTTACATAACTCATGGATGTACAAATGGATATAACTTAACATTGCTTTCTCTCTTCCATTCCCTGTAATGCAAATTGATAGAAAACATGTAGAAAGAATTTGCATTCTTATCTAGGTATGATCTTCTGTGAACTTATCTCAGAAAAACAAGCTGTCTTGAAGGCAGAAAGATTCTTCAAAGTGGTCCATCCCTTAGCCTTTTTCATTTCCTCTCTATTTGCATTATTTCAGTAGCACAAAACACAAATTTGTTCCTCACATCATTTCCAAACCATGTCCTCTGATACTTTGACATACTCTGAGTATGAGGATTTGAATTCTGTCACGAGTGACATCTGGATTGAGTCTATGAAAACTTTGCTACTCTTTCTTCAGGCTGAAGTCAATAATAACCATCCTGAACAGATATTAAGTTTACATTATAAAAAATGTATATGATATAACAGCAATATCAAGTGCATCTTTCTCTGTAATTGTTCAATTTGCCCTGAGGGTGGTAATAAAAACTGGTTATCTTGTAGAAACTTCTTTTCTGGCATTCAAAATTGCAATAAATAAATATATAAATATATAAATTACTAGCATTATTGTAAAATGGTCACTTTATTCCTGACCATTGTTCATTTTTCTCTTCCAGAATGTGACCTTTCCTTGGAAATGGACACTTAAATGATTTTAAGGGCACGACAGCACTGCATTATTTTATCATAGTGATGCTTTTTAAAATCAGATGATATCTAGACACATATATATATGTGGAACTGAACAAAAGTAGAAGAAAATCTGTTTGAAAACAATTGATTCAAAAATATTGCCCTTCTGTTTCCCAGGATTATTATTTTTTAGATGGGAGACTTGAGGTGTGAAAGGGGTGAACTGCAGCTATACAAAACATTGGGCTGAGAGGCAGGATGGATGGAGGGGGGACTCCAGAGGCTAGGCAAAAAAAGCCTTTTTTTGCGAAAAGAGATGGTAAGCTCTGTTCTGGGTGGACAGAACACTTTTCCCTCTAAGAAGATTAAAAAGATTAGAAAAGTGATTGAAATAGCATAAATATTTAGAGATGTAATAAAAATAATAATAAAAAAATAAGGTTAGTAAACTAGCATTAAAATAAGAGTAAACTAAGGGAAGTGGTATGTACACTTTGATACTAAGGTGGTTACAATGCAATAGGCAGGATTTCATTAGCTCTACAGAGGGCCAAACATGTTCTCCTTGCCTCATTCTTACTGACTTGAATTCTGTTCAGGATAAATGCATTTTTAAAAATACATCCCCAGTTGAGTAAAAGGAAAAAAAAAAAAAAAGATTATCTATCTATCTGTCTATCTATCTATCTCTATATAGATATATAGTCACTGCACTAAAATCCCCTCTTAGAGAATAAAATGAGAACATTATTTTGTTAAACCAAGGAGAGTCAAGAAAGTGACTTCAGTAGGATATGTGTCTGTTTCTCCTTACAATCAGTTTGGGTGTCAGAATTCCTTTGAGATTCTCAGACCAAGTAGCTTACTCAAAGTCACACAAGAAGTATGGTGAGGAGGTGAGACTTTAATTCACTGCCTCTGGCTATTGCTATTGTCTCCATGAACTTTTCTTCCCTGGGACACAGTAAAGTCTAGAGGCCATTAACCTAAGGGCTCCCTAGTTCAGGAAACAAGGAGAAGCTGAGAAATAGTGTGTCCAGTTGACCTAGGAGAGTCATAAATACTCATCAGATTTAAGGTAAGGAGTATTGGTGTCTCCCTCTTTTTTATCTTTCTTACTTCTTTGTTTTAGGTTTTGGCTGAACTGAGACGTCCAATGCCTAATATTTTACTCTCTTGTTGGGGCAGGTTGAGAAAAGCCTTGGTATATCTATGCCTGTGCCAAGGCAGAGCAGTACTTCACCTGGAGGAGCATGCTCAATTAAGGGTCATAGTGCAGTTTTCTGTTTCTTTTCACCTCTTTTTCCTTTGTACTTGAGGCTGTGACCCTGGAGCACACTGGTATAATAGAAAACTATTCCGAGGGAAAAGATGGGAATTGAAGAAAAGATGCATTAGGATATGGCAAATGCATAAAAGGTGGTGGTAAGAGACAATCAACCTGTGGAAAAAGGTAGAAAAAGATAAACTTACGAAAATTTATACCACACACTGATGTAATGTATCATCTGACAAGTGATGTCCCAGTGCAATAGAATCCAGAATTTGTCCTTTGCTTACAGTGGGATATGCTAGGAGAGCCTCAGGGTCTTTACACCAAGACAGTGGATACTAAGGAAGGTTACCTAAAAGCACGGGTGGTAGGCATGTAGTGATTGGTAGAGAGCCTGTCCATCTCTTGCTACCAAACATGTCCCTTTGAAAATCTTATTTTCTCCTTATTTCTCTCTCTCTCTTTTTTTTTTTTTCTCTCTTAAATACATAAAATGTTGTGTTTTGTTTTGCTTCTTAATAGCTTTCTACAGCAATTCACTAGATTAAGTTGAATTCATTTTCAAAGGAAATAATATGTAACCACTGTAAATTTGTGCATTGGTTACAGTTTCCTGTGATGGCTAGACTCTTGTGTGGAGTTCACTTTGATCTGGGTGGATGGGGATCATGTTGTTGTGTGAAAGATATCAAGAGTATGGGAAGATTTATCTGGGTGTGGGTGTGTCTGGTCTGCTGGTCATACAGATGAGAATCCTGCTCAAATATACTCTGGTTCCTTTCTGACCCCTTTGGCCTTCTTCTCTGTGGGATTTGATACGTGAAGGACTGTCATGGTTAGGTTTGGCTGAGGGAGATGAGGGAAATGACCTCTCTGTGGCTTCAGGTTGGTGTGACCAGCAGGCTGGCTGAACTGCGAGCCCTCCTGCTGCACAACCATGCACAACACACCCTGTGACCACACATAGCCTCCCACATGCTTACAGGGCATTCTTGCAGGTCTCTGTCCCTACTAGTCCCAGCTCAAGAGTGCAAAGGGACTTCAGAGGGACTAAATATCTCACACGGAGTCCTGGTCACATCTACCCTCTGAAGAGGACAGAGACTGGAGGGTGGAGGCTGGAGGATGCTGTGCAGGTTGTGAGAGCTTGCAGGAGAGTGATGGGTCAGTTTGTGTTAGGTCCATGTGTTAGAGCAGCAGAGTTACTTGCATCCTACCAGATTGAGATTTCTTTCATATTAAAGGAGGAGTTCTGTTTTGCTAAAATCTCTGTTCAATGTGACCAGGAGCAAATTTATCTTGTTAGTACTTATTTACAACTGACAATTCTCAATTAGCATTTGAGCCTAGATTCCCATTTCTATAAATCCCTAATGAGAGTATAAATTACTAATGAAAGAGCTAAATCTCAGGGCCAAAGTCTTACTTCATTAACACACTAATGTAAATCTGAAGGGTTTCTGTTTGTATGAGTATTTACTTCACAATAACAGTGGTCCAACCAGTATGGGAATGAATCCTCGAGACTTTTGTAGTGGCCAGCACAAAGTTATGTTGTTCTGTCTAATTTTCAAATATAGTTGGCCTTATGGAAACATCTCAAGTATTTTTGTAGTGATATATTTTATTTTAGATGATTTGATTTCTTTCTTTCTTTATTTATTTTTCTTGCACCTGCTGCTTGGGGCAGAAAGACTGTATGGAACCCTAAAATATTTGTCACATTTTGTTATGATTACTAAAGATTTTACTTATTTTAACTATCATTTAATTGCTAAATTATATGGCTCATAGGAAATAGTAACAAATTAAACTTCAATAATATTATAACCAAAGTAACAAGATCAATTTTGAATGTTGCAGTGTTTTTGAAAGTCTCTTGGTAATCTATGGTAAAATTAACATTTTACTACTGTTAGCAAAGACCTAACAGTAAATGTACTGTACTGATTATATTCCTGTTTGGAACACTTTATAAGAATGATAATACTTGGTCAGGGGATGGTTATCTCAGCTAGGGTAATCACTAGAAACAGACCCTTGTTCCAAGGGTCTTTTAGGAAGAACCTTTAGGAAAGGTCTGTTTGGAAATCACTTAGGTAGTATGCACCTAATACATCATACTGGCCAGTGATGTTGTCTTTGACAATAACAAAAAATGCTACAGGCTTACATGATATCACAGCTTCAAAAATACATTGAAGGCCCAGGGCCCAGGCATGCTGATTGCTGTCCATCACTTACTGCATTACAGTGTTTAGCAGTGGCTCATTCTGGATGGTAAAGTTGATGAGTGTTTAGCCCAAGTTAAAAACTACATGACATAGACATACTGGAAACCATGGACATACTGGAAAGAGTCCAGTGGAGGGCCACCAGGATGATCAAGGGACTAGAGCACCTTTCCTATGAGGGAAGGCTAAGAGAGCTGGGTTTGTTCAGCCTTGAGAAGGCGAGGCTTTGAAGGGATCTCACCAATGTCTATACATCTGAAAGGTGGGTGCAAAGAATGGAGCCAGGCTCTGTTCAGTGGGGCCCAGTGCCAGGACAAGAGACAATGGGCACAAACTGGCACACAGGAGGCTCCCTCTAAACACCAGGAAGCATTGCTTTGCTGTGCTATTGATGGAGCGCTGGCACAGGTTGCCCAGGGAGGCTGTGGAGTCTCCTCCTTGGAGATCTTCAAAAGTCATCTGTACGTGGTCTTGGACAGCCTGCTCTGGGTGGCCCTGCATGAGGAGGGAGTTAGACGAATGACCTCCAGAGGTCCCTTCCTACCTCAACCATTCTGTGATTTTGTGATATGATACAACTTTGTGTTCAATAGACTGAACAGTTGAATATTACAGGTAAAAGTTGTACTTGTAGTCCAAATATGAATGAAATACAAATTAAAATTTTCTCTGCTAGGTTTGCAAACTTTCTCTTTTAATGAGCTCCTTTAGTTGAGATGTTCAAAGACTTTCTTCCAGTGTGTATGAAGTAATTAATTAAAATCATAACTAATATTGCATGGATGGCAAATTATAAAGCTAAAATTGTTATATTTATGAAAAAGCTAGTACTATCATGTTGAGTGAATAACAGTTTTACAATTTCTCCCAGACAGGGAAAGTTAAAACATGTTTGGTAAGGGGGAAAAGTCTACCAAATATTGAAACACTGGCACCATTAGAGTAAAAATTATTGTACAGCTGTTTTTATCATGCTTTATAATATGTGACTAACTGAGTTTCTAGTATTCTTAGAGCATTATCATTCAGTTTTGTAGCAGGTTGTATACTATATATTATGTATGATTGCACTGTCTTATAAGCAATAGAAACAAGTGCAAAAAATGTAACTACAAATAGATGTTTTGACTATATTGAAATTAACATGGAGGAAGAACATACAATCCTAGACCCAAGGATATCTCTGTTAGGAAATAAAAACTAGTGTGTTAGAACAAAATGTGCATATTTAACATATACCATTAAGCTTTGGTATAGCAATCACAAGATAAACAAGCTTTGTTGTTGTCATTGTTTTCTTGTGAAGGAATGAGCAAATAAAAGCTAATAAAGGAAGTCATTCTTAGCAGAAGGTCAAATCTGACACACATAAGCCTGGTCTTATAGTCTGTAGCTGCAGAAGACACTACTGTAGCCAGTTAGATAAGTCTGGACTGTTGGTGTAAGAGCTCTCCATAAAGTTTTCCTCTTAACAGTGCAAAATATTTATTTCAAACCTCTCTGTGCCTGAAGATAAAACATGGATTTGGTGTCACATAGTTGGCAACAGCAGCCTTAGAATTAGGCATTCTGAATTCTACGTGGCATGCTTTATAAATGCTGTTTTTAGTATAAAAACATAGTTGTCATCTTGCTAATATACCAATATGTAAACAGCAAAATGATGATGTGTAAAAATGGAAGAACAACTATAAAACATTTTGTAACAGCTTACTTTATTTCTTGTAAATACTTCTTTTTTGGTGACATACTAAAATAAACAATCATAAGTAGAAATGCAGCAATTTTTGTGAGCATAGTGATATCTGAATAGAAATGAGGACTGGAAAAGATTAAGTCTAATGTTTGCCAAGAATTTGTCTTTTAGGTGTGTGGGTTTTTTTGTATGTGGCTTTTATTTTTTGTGCATGCGATATACTTTGTTCAACCAGTACTTGTTTTGTGGTTATGAAATCTCAAACAGTTCTGAAAATACAACAAAATTATTGTTGCACACTATCTGAAATCTATTTTAATTGATTAAATATAAAAAAGGTTTTGAAATGAAAAAGAATAATTGTAATTCTGACCTTCTCATGTTAAGAAAAACAAATTGAAAACCACAGAAGAAAATAAAACAATGTTTTTCAACATTTAAAAGAAATATTCAGTCAGTAAAAGCACATTTCATTTTGTATATTATATTTAGCTTTTACAGGAGGTATTTTTAAAGTTAATGGGTTTGTATATACCTTGAGTAAATAGATGAGGAAGGATTTATGTCAGATACTATGTCGATGGGCTTTAGTTTAAATCCTTAAGACAGATAAATAGAAGTAGATTAACTGGCCTTAGTTATTTCATGTTCCATGTCTGAGTGGAAACATGCTTCTATGTTCAGCCAGAGTGTCCTAAAGGCTTGGAATTGTATTTGCTGCCTTTTTTTGCACCTTCCTTTAACTTTTGCTTAACACATTTATTCAAATGAAGCTGTGCATTTGTTTATTCCTTATCAAACGAAACAGCATGGTTCTAGGACAAGAGCAAACAGACAGGATCAACAGAAGCACCTTTGGTCTTACATTTTTTTTTTTTTTTTTTTTTTTTTTTTTTTTGTGGAGGGAATAATATTTAGCAAAGAAAATATCAGCTTCATAAAATATGCTCATAAAATGATGTTAGCCAAACTTCTTGTAACTTTTGTTCAGTCTTTGAAAATGTAATAAACTTTAAAGGCTGTAAGAAAGACTGAGTGCAACAACCTTAAAAACAAAGTGGACTTTTCTCTATACCCAACTTCAGGCAAACCAACTAACCCAGCTCTGGGGAGCACCGTATCCAATTGAACAAATAAACTTTAGCATATGACTTTTGGATGGAGTATGGTTAGACTAATTCAAACACTTGAAAGATAAAGCACAAAATCATTTATCCTGACTGGCAAGTGTTTGTATGAAGAATTGTGTGTGGTGTAAATACCAAGTTTAACAGGACACATGCATGCTCTGTACATTGTCTAGACTCATTTTCTCTCTCCTGCTCTTATTCATATTGATTCATACGCTATCCTGTGCTCATCACTTTAATTTGTATAAATAAAAAGTCTACCGAATCAGTAACAATCTTAATCACAGCTGATATTTGGTTTTGGCCTTGCATCTTCTGTCCCTTTTTGTTATCTGCTTTAAGGATTCAGTGCCCGGACTTCCCCTTAGGTACATCTAGCACATCCCACACCATCAGCAGGTCACACAGGTGCATTGTGGTGATGACTCTGGAAGGTAAATGTAGAGTTCCTCTCTATTGGCCCTTAGGAACAAATCTGTCAATGTATCCACAGTAACTTCCTGTGCAAGCTTTGCTTGGTGGTGTTTACAGCAAAATACATGCTTAAGCATCCCAAACATGTGAAATGAAATATGATTTTAAATATAAGAGAGTACCCTCTTAGAAATTACCTGCTAACCCTATAGCAGTGAGTATTCTCACATAAATACGCTAATCTCCAGAGAACATGAGAGGAAAAGATGTCTTAAAAATTATGGTGATTTAATTTTATTTTGCCCTAGAATGACATTCTCTTGAGTATTTGTGAAAATGAAGATGAATATGCAGGGCTACATTTGGTTGATTTCGCGCCAGATGGCCAGTTGCAGAGGCTGAACTAAGCTGAACTGATTGATTCATTTTTGCCATATTGCATGCTGGCGTTTACCAGAGTTCACATCATTCAACTACTAACATCTTTGGTGCTTTCTCTTTTTATTTTATTGTATTTTTCTCTGTTTCTTGGGATGACCTCTGTTTTCATAATGGATTGTCCCTCCTCTCTTTTCTGCCTCAGTCTTAAAAGGAGTCAGTTTTTCCCCACCAAACTCTTGTTTTCAGTTTTTGTTTGTTTGTCTGTTTTGGTCTTAAAAAGATATTTAAAAAACTGTTCAGAGTCATAAGAAAAGGAGAAAATACAGAGGTCAAATATTTTCCTACAGAACTTTAACTTTCTCTTGAACTACTCTATCACTCATGAAGAGAAAATACATCATTAAAAATGAATTATTAAAATTCTGTGGTTTCAATTTACCTATTATTTTTGGAACCACACAGAAAGTCATTTAAATTCCCAGTCTTCTAAGTTTCATGGAGATATTTCCTCAAAAGATAATAGAGATCAATAGTTACACAGAAGCTCAAGAATAGTTACTAGAGAAGCTCAAGGAAATTAATAGAAAAAGTGATACTTCCATTTGTTTTGAGCCTTTTTATAGCTATCTATAGTAAATTATATATAGGAAATAGGATACTGTATGTGAATGTATACATATGCATCTTATAATTTAGAATAGATATAGATTTAAAATACTTAATTCATTTGTTTGTTTGTTTGTCTGTTTGTTTGTTTTTGGTAAGGTCTGTAAACTTTGTAGAGAGTTGAGTAAAATCTTTCTATAGTGTCCTTCTATCTAAGCAGCACTGTATGTCTTTAATTTTTATACATACACAAATTCTCTTGGAATGTAAAATAAAGTAAGATCTCAAATTCATTTTATATTTTTTCTGTAAAATAGACAGTTTGATCATTTTTCAGAAGGAAAAAAAAATCTGAGTATATATATGAGATAAATATAAGTAGAACAGTATTCTGGAAAAGAAAATCTGCATTTTGTTAGAGGAGTCTTCCTTTTCACTATTCCACTAAGCATAACTTGGAATATAATGTCAGAAGCTTCCTCTTTGTTAGGCCACATGTTTTGTAAAGCACAGTTCCTCACTGATTTCATACCTTGGACAAGAAGGTCTTTCTAGGGTCAGAGGAAAGGAAAAAAAGTGATGAGTTATATATATTCTCTACTGACAGCACTTTTTGTTGATCAACAGCAGAAATTTAAATCAAAATGTTGGTCAGAAAGAGCAAGAGATAGTGATACCCCATCCTCAAGACAGGAGGGATTTTACTGTGGACACATAAGGAACTGCAATTTTGCAGAGAGGAGCCCAGAAGGGCAGGAGGACTTTGGGGCATGCTTGTTTCACAGGACTGGGCCTACAGATTGAACCATCAGCTTAATCTCAAGTACATTGCAAAGTCCACATGGTGTTTTGTAGGAAAAATCTTTTGCCAAGCTATCATGATTGATACATGCTGGTGTGGGGCTGGGAATCCTCCAGACTGCTTCAAAACCAGATATCTGGCTGCAATAGGCCAGATGTCTTCTTCAGCAGACACACCTAGAGAGAGCAGGGCAATCCTCATGTCTTCAGCTCAACTTTCTTGAAGCTCAATTGGGTGGGTCCAAAGCACCTTTGCCTCCCTCACCCAGAAAAACTATGGTTTCTCTGCCATGCTGGGTGATGTGCAGGAAGGAGTGCTGTTCTTAAAATATTTAAAGCACTGTGAATTTACTTACTAAAACTAAAAATACTCTCTGAACTTTTTCCACACTGTTATTTTAATGGCTACTGCAGTGAAAAAGGTACAGCACTGAAGCAGCCAAACCTAAAGTTTACCATTTACCTCACTCCAAGGACCTTCTGACACTTATGCTCAAAAATGTATTGTGGGATTGATATAAATCTCACCTTTTCTTAACGATTTTCTGCACATCTTTGTCACCTATAATAGTTCTGAGTCAAACAGAGCAGTCAGAAACCCAGTCTATAGGATTGAGAAGGATTAAAAAGGGTGAACCTACAGTACTTTATTGACCTAGGTCCTCACATTAACCTGATCTGATCCTTTAATTACTATGAATAGAATAGGGCTTACAGTCCTACTTAATAACACCCCATGCTTTTTATTCTATAAAGAGCTTTCCTATTCATGTGACCTCTTCTTTTCAGATTTACAGATTTGTAGCAAGAAGGAATGCATGTTTTTTTTTCTGTCACTCCAGGGGAGAAAGCTACCTAATGTGTATGTGTGGGATACTGGAAAGCATAACTACAACCTTTCTCTTTTGAAAAAGTTGTTTGAAAATCAATTCTCATTCAAGTTACTTGTTGTTTGGCAAGAAAAGTAAAAAAGGCAACCAAAACACAAGATCTTAATTTTATAAAGGTAGTAGAACAATCTTAACATAGTTTCTATGCTAAATGGAATTGTAATCAAATAAGATCCATACTTTTCCCCCTTCCCATACACATTTTCTCCCTCCCTGAAGGCTCAAAGAACTAGCATGTTACTGTAATCTTCGCAAACTGATATATACATAAATGATCATATATATGGATGATATATGATACTATAATTAATAATTGATATTTTCTCTGAATTCAGGAAAGCAGCTGCAGCCCACTGATAAGGTACTTTATGAGAATGAAATCAAAGCTGAGCATTAATGATTATAATTTGTTGTGATCGATAATGGTGAAACAATCATTTTATTTTTTGAATTCAACTGAAATATGAGTGGGCCACTGGGTTAAAAATGAGAAGGGGATATAAGCTGTGATTAAGAATGTAAGATTTTTGCTGAGAGTGGTACAAAAAGTAGGAACGTCTTCCTAATTTTTAGATGAGCGTATTGTGTCCAGAGTATTGTGCATATCCACCCAGAGAACTGGTTGAGAGAGCAATCTGAGCCTACTTTTGAATTAAAAAGAGAAGAACTGACAGAAAAGAATTAGATAGTCTGCTTCTTTTTGGAATGAAAGAAGGAAGAGAGAGAAGGAGAATGAAGAATCTGACCAAAAAATTGGTGAAGGTGGTAGGAAGAACTTGACCAAAATCAGCTTTCTCTTGCAGTCATCACTTGCAATATGATTTGCCTGAGCACACAATCCTTTGACTATTGTAATTAGAAAAAAATTATAGTTGTATACTTAATTTGGAGGAGAAAGGGAATAAGCCGTAGAAATTTTGCCTTTTGGATGTTTTTCTGTTTATTAAGTAACTACATGTTTCTGCACTATTTTATGGCTAAAACTGGATTAAAATGCAGCAATGAAACTAGTCAAATTTTATTTTATTAAATTTGCAGTAAATAATGCTGTTAGCAAAATAAATACTGAAATAAGATAGTATTTGACAGTAAAGATGTATTTAAAATATTTTATCATAATTCTTTAGCTTTCACAAGACAGGTATTGTTAGGACTCAGTCTGATTAGTCTATCAAAGACATATTGTTGCCTCCTTCTCCCCACCCTCCACCCCCTTGAAAGTAGAATAATCTTTACTATGCTTTTAAGGAATAAGAATTTAAATTAAAGCAAACTGTGAAACTGCCAAAGCATGTTGATTATTGACAGGTTATATGAAAATGATTGCTTAAAATTCCACCCCACAGACAGACAGACAGATGTGTGTAATCCCTACTTTAGCATTATGGTCTTGCTCTCTGTTGCTACTCTATATGGCTGTAATTTCAAAAGACCGTTTATTAAATGTGAAATATTGTATGTTCCTGTAGCCCTTTTTCTTGATTGTGTTCCTAGGGCCTTGTTGGGCAATTGATTACTCTGTGCACAATCTTGCTGCTTTAGGTATTAATGGGGAAAACAAAAACAAAAACAAACAAACAAACAACCCCCCCCCCCCCCCCCCACATTGTCTTCAGGATTTAGGCCCTTTATGATTTTTTAAAGTTCATTATATTTTGCAAGCAATGGAGTTTAAAATCTGTGATTGGAAAGACTTACCCCTTACATCTACCTGTGAGATGTTTTACGTTTAGAAAGAAAAAGCATTTGGAAACTGTAGGATGTTTTTGATCTGTGGGATTAAAAGGAATCAGTACTAAAAATGGATTCATATCATTTTCTTTTTGGGAACCCAATACTTGTGGGGAGGGGGAGGAGTGAAAAAAATAACAGCTGATTCAATATAAGTGGGCTGAATTCCCTCTCCTGGTGGGTCTTTCAAACCTCCTTTTTCTGTTCTTGCCATCTCTCTGTGAATATCCCCCTCCCCTTTTTGTTAAAAGGCATTTCCTATGAAAGCCTACAAAAGCAGCTTTCAATCTGATTAAGCTTCTCCTGTAAAAACGTGCAAAAATAGGGATACATTTGGGTCAGTATCACCCTTCATTCACCATTCATCTGACTTCATTTGCCTGGGCTGCCTCCTAAGGAAACTGTATGTGAACAATGACAGTTCCTGGGTCATTAGGGCTTGCCAAAATTTCATTTGTTACATTCCAGAGGGCAACAGTGAGAACAGCTGAAAACCAAATTATTGAAAAGTCCAGAGCAGCTTGGCATAGCTATAGGTTTGCTACTGTTGGGTATTCATTTTCCAGTCTTACCTGGAATGAGCTGCTGCTTAAGTGAGGTAGAAGGAAAGGCTCTCTTAGTCTGCTTCCAGAACTTGCTCACCCTCAGTTAAAGCAAACTCTACTTCACCTTAGTCTACTTGTCTTTAAAATGGGTACAGGATATTGCGTTTCAGATAAGTTTTGTGAGGGAGGATAAGTACCTGAGACACTTCTTGTGTTGACTTTTCTCAGCATCTGTGTCTTTCACTTGCCTATTAGTAGAAATGCATACAATATTTGTCTCTAGCAGATTAGTGTTTGCTTGAGATATTTGTACAGCAATTTACAAAGGTGCTGTGATAACGCATGTAAGCATTTCAACAGGATAGTACTGAAAAATTAGCTTGAACTGGAACTCTGATTTTTTTCTGCCCTCACAAGAGGTTTGTAACCTTTCTTAATATTTCTTTTGTTTAGTACATAGTGATGTTGAAATGCAATCTGTATTACTAAATGAATGAATGACTGGTGTTGCTTAGGGCACAGACTAAAAACTATTTTCACATGAAACCTAAGTATTGTTGCTGTTGTAGTTGTTCTGTTGTTTTATTAGCTCAGAACAATGTTGGACTACTTTCTAAATCTAATAAGCTCTGTAAAGTGTCTCCCCTCAGTAGCATCTTTGATAATGGAGAGCAGATTCTAAAAATACAACAGAAGCATTAAAGAAATGAAAAAGTAAAAACCAAACAAATAAGCAAACAAAAAAAGGCAAACTGCATAGAAAGGAAAGAGAAGAAAATACACTAAATGTTAGTTTTTAATCACTTTGTGTGAGTATTTATGATTTAATCTGCTAACAGCCACGATAAGCATAGGATTTGCTGGATTTTTCAGCACCAGCTGCACACTTATTTTTTTTTGTGCAGAAAAAGAGAATTATCAAAAAAAGTGATGTTTTATTCAGTTTATTACTTGAATTATAATATATATATATTTCATAATGGCTGTTAGTTGCTATCAAGTATATTTACATGGAACTGGTTGTTTCAAATATTATAACTGTTTTCTATACTTTCCTTATTAAGTAAGCATCTTTTGATCTCTGAAGAGGAGAAATGGCCCTTGAGACAAAAGTGTTTTTCCAGTGTGTGCGTGTATGTGTGCGTATGCGTGTGCATGTGTGGATGCGTGTGTGTTTGCATACGCACACATAGATATATAAGATATACATTTTTGCACAAAGCAAAAAGCTTCACACGTTTATAACAGAAGAAAAACTTATGTTTATGTGGTTTTCATTTGATTTCTAAAAGCAGAAAATATGAATTCTGCCTTCAGAATGTCAGAACGATAAAGCTATTTTTGTTCTGTCCATGGGAGATATATATATATATTTTAATTACAATTTTTTATACCAATGACTTTTATATGGAACAACATTCAGATGTTTTATGTTTCACATTTATTTAAACAATCATTGTCTCTCTCAAAATATTTTCCTGAAACCTTATGTACAGGTAATAAAAACCCGGTATTGGAGAAGGTTCATCTGATAATAGCAATACAAGGTTGTCTGATTATACCAAAATGATATTGGAGAAAGGATATTTTATTAACTTACTTAGAATGAAATCCATAACATCTATGAGCTTTCTCCCTTCCAAATGGACCAAAAGCTTCATTAGAGAACAGAAACCTTTTTTAAAGTATACAAGCTTGAGTATAAAATATATTTAAATTGAAGCCTAGGGAACAAATGATAACTATTAAGTTTATTTGCCAGAAAGATACTAAGTTATTATTTATTTATTTATTTATTTTAAATTGTATTTGTATTCACCCTCCATCCCCTCCCCCTCTTCCCCTCAGCTCCCCCCCCCCCCCCCCCGCCTTAGTTAGCATCTAGATGCAGTATCTACCTGCTAACACTTCAGGCAATTCACTCCCCTGTTTCTAGTGGCTTGAGAGGTAACCTCAGCTCACAGAGTATCCTAAGAGCCAGGCTCAGTGTTAGGGGATGCCATACTTGTCAAATACCTTTTCTTCCCATGTCTTTGTACAGGTCATCAGTATCTAGGTGCTGCCATGCACATCAGGCTTTTGAAATGCTGCTTTTCTTGGTGCTTTTTATAGCCTTTTCACCTCAGAAAAATACTTGTGCCAGAAGAGATTTTGCCTGGCATGTCTCTATGCAGGAACAGAAAAAAATAATGTTGTTAGACATACTCTTGTAGAAACGAGGAGGTTTTTCATCCCTGCATTTGCAAAGGCAAACAACTGCCCACTGGCTCAGGCAGTAGCTTTCTCCATGTTTGGCTGTCTGCAAGATTACATGTCAGTAGGAGCTGATGGTAGATAGCTGTATGTAGTCCTCTGATTTCTGTAGGGGTATTTTCCCTCTGATTGGACTTTTTTTTTTTTTTTTTTTTTTTTTCCTGTCTTTCATCCCTTAGCTCTGTCACATTCTCCTTTCTACCTCTCAAGGAGGGCACACCTTTCCCGGTCAGCAGCTTCTCAGGACTTCCTTCTGCCAAACCCAAGGACGAATTCAGAAAGGCTTTTCTTATGGCCACACCACTCTGTCATCTTTGCCATCAGGAGCAGCAAACTTTCCAAGAAATGTGGTTTTAGGTCTTGTGGTAGTAAAGGATTTTTTTTTCCCAAAAAATATTTTAATATATGTTATTTTTTATTATTTTAAAATATATTATTTGAAAATATGTGAATAAGTGTTTGAGTTATACATATGAAAGTGTATTTTGATTAAAAGAAAACCCCCAAAGCTTTACTACTATTGCAGAAGTTTTAATATGAGTATTTTGGTCAAAGCATTGACCTCACATCCTAGACTCCAGTAAAAAACAGATTAATATCATAAAATGAGATATGCTTCAAAAAAATTAAGTCAATATATTAGAGGAAACCATACTTACAAACAAAGAAATAAATACAAACACCAGGACTTTAGTTTAAGTTTGTGGTAATTAAAAATACAGCTACTGTGGGGAAAATGTGTTGATTGATTAAGTGGAAGCGATTGTGCATTGTTAAAAAATAAAACTTTGAAAAATGCTTTATTATAGCTATTTAAACCAGAAATAGCTGTCTTCTAATTGGCAAAAACTGAAGTTGGAAGAAGAATTTTTCAAACCAACATTTTAGGATTGGGAATTCTTTTATTGGGAGGTAAGCTGTTAATTTCACATGATTTCTCACCTTACTTAAATACTAAATTCTCAACAAATTCAACAAAATAACAGATTCTGCAGATTATATGCAACAAAATGCAAATTTTGAATGTCTACTGCAAAAGTAATATAATTTGGAGAAGAGGATTATTTTAGAAAAAAAAAATCACAACACATTTTTGTAGGTTAATAGTTTGCTGCTCAAAAAATGTATTAAGTTTAGCAATACTTGTTTTCAATAGCATCATCTATGTCCTTCAGTTTTGAGTCCTGGGTCACCTTGCAAATATTTTGCTCATTTCTGATGGTTACATGTTGTACAGGCACAAATAGTTGCAGTCTTATACAGTTCTCTTACTGTCATTTTCAGGGCCTTATTCTATAGCTTCTGAATGTACTTTCAGAATTACATTAAATATCACATGAGACGAAAAGGCCTTCTGAAATGCGCCTTGCTAAAAAACTTCTAACACTGTGGTAAGAGAATTCTTAAATTATTTGATCTACCTGCATTTATTCAGAAACCATCGAGTCCCTACCAGAAATGGAAGCAGCAGTTGCCAGCCTTGCTTTGCCAGACAAGCATTTTTTGGTACTGAGACATACTAAGTTTGCCTTTGCTGCTGTATTGCTGTGCTATTTGAAGACAGGACTAATGTCCTCAAAGGGTTAAACCCAGTATTGAATTTGAGTTAATCCATATGGTAATCTATTTTAAATATCCCTGCATTGCTACTAGCATATTTTTAGAAGTGCAGTTTGTTGTTCCAGTTGCCAGCTATTTCTGATGACACAACAAAATAGGGCAGAGTATAGTTTTAAGGGTTATTTTGGCCTTTATCTTTAAAAAGAGGAAAAAAAAAAAACACACACACACACACACACACACACACAAACAACAACAACAACGAACCCACTCCTTGTCCAACAACATTTTTGATTTGAATGTTTTATACCTGCACTCTGCAATAAGCCAATTATTGTAAGCAGTGTGATGGGCCTGAGGTATTAGCACTGAGAACATTCATGTTGTCCCTCAGGTTAGGAATTGTTTTGCAATGATCACCCGTCCTGATTTGAAGATTGCATGACAAGACACTATTAAAGGAAGGGCAAGGAATTCAATTTCTCGATGTCATTTTGCCTGGCCTGGTTTTGAAAATAGGTCACTGTATGCTATCTGGATTTGTATATTATAACAGCACCTGCTAGTATTTTCATAGTGAAGGGTCTATCCATATTTTCATTATAAACCTCTATTTTCAGGGGTTTATAGACTGTAACTTGACCATAGAAATAAGCCTCTATCTGAATGGTGGCATGCTAGGTCTCTTTTAAGGAGCATGTTTTTTACACTGCAAATCTCCAAAGATACGTGTTCAGCCATTTCTGCAGGAGTGAAAAATGCAAGCAGCTTTTCAGCTGCGGTTTGGTATCGATAATAGATTCCTTCAGAAAGAGCCAGCGTGCTATGTTTATCTTTTAATTAAAATGATATCTAAGAGAGCTGGATCTGAGTAAGTATAGGGTATAAACTTTGGTGAATGGGCACGTATATTTTAATTATGCAAATCCTTAGTAATAAATGCCCTTATATAATAGAAGGATTTAACAGGGTCAAAAACTGTTTGTTTGAAAGGGTTTGTAAATAAATCATATGGATCCAAATGACAAGTTTATGTTTATATACTTGTTTACACAGTTTTTTCCCATAATGTGGAACTGTTTCTGAGGGAGTCAACGTCACTCTGTGGCCTAATATTTTAAATCGTGAATAGATTCTAGCTTACACAACTGAATCAGCACAGCTGTGCAAATGTGTGTATTTAAAATTGATTAAATGCTTCCACCTATACATGACAAAATCCAGACCAAAGTCCCTTACTACCACTAACTGCAGGATTTTGTAAAACAACTCTTGAGGAGCATCTTGTCACCTGCCATCTACTTCCTGACACATTTTAGTTTTTGTTAATATGATCAGGAGCAGCCAGGCAGCAACAGAGCTAAATAAAACTTCTAAAACAAAGATAATAAAATACATTCGAGTAACATTAAAGGATTGTCTGAAGACTGCAGATGTAAGGAAATTCAGGGTTAATGCCGCGTTACTTCATTTTGAAGTCAACCCCATCGTGCCTGTTTATTGCAGGGGTCTCCAAACAGAGCCATCACACGCAGATGCGAGGGAGGCTGCCACAGCACCCGTGGGCTGAGCTGAGAGCCAAACTTTCAGGTGACCGAACACAAAATATCCAAATTTCTTGGTTTTGGAGGGAAAGGGATCTGGAGGGAAGGAGAGGAGGATGATGGCCCTGGCCATGCCATGGGGTCTGAAGCAGCACAAAAGAGAAAGGCAGGTAAGATTTCAGGGCATGGGACGGTGCCTCATTTTGGCTAGATGTTAAGATTCCTGGTATTATTTTACCTAGTCCTTGAAATACCCACCGGTAAACCAAAATCCCCCAACCCCTGCAAAGCCAACAGTTTGCTCCTTAAATGGGTTTAGACTTAATTTTAATGGAAGTGAAACATAGTCGATGGAGGCAAATTAAAACCATATAATTTTGTAATCTTAGTTTAGCTATAATTGCGGCAATAAAACAGTGGAAAGAATAATTGTGGAACATATGTTTGTGAGTGACATTATCTAGGTGACTTCCCTTTTACGGCAATGCGCTGTCCTATTTGTCTCCCCCTCCCCATGCATTGGAATGACAAACCTGCGAGCCTGGAGTTAATGCTGATTGCAGCAGCTGCTTACACACGGAGTCTCCATGGCAACTGGGGACGTTGCCACGCAACCGTATTCTTTTAGGGACAGTGAAAATGCCCAAAGGCTTACTAAAAATACATGGAAGGGGGGGAAAAAAATCTTAAATTTTCTTACTACTTTTAATGGTTGGAAGGGACCGTGCTGCCGCCTGAAAGCACAGGTCACGTAAATACAAACCCGGCCCTGACCTTTCAAAAATTGCTTGCCATGGCTTGAAACCTCAAGCTCTATTGACAAAGATGACTTTTGATCGATTGTAAAATTGGTAGCTAACGCGCGGCAGCCCTGGCGGACTGCAAGATGCAGCAGCGGCCCATTGCTATTCCGGAGAGGTTGAAGGTCAGCCGAGAGCCATCAATGCTGTATTGATCAGTGGAGCTGAAAAATGCCCATGTTTTACGGCCCCCGTGCACTGCAGGGCTGCAGCCTCGGCCTCCAGCGAGCTCCTCCACCACCCGGGCGTACGCCACGGAGCGAGCCGTCCTACCAGCAAAAGTGACATCACTTCGCTCAGCTCAGCTGTTTCTGCAGTTTTCTATAAATAGCTAGATAAAAAATTGAAGGCTGCTTTTAGGGAATTTAGCCAGCCAATCTCCTGATTGTCAGCAGACGAGACAGGCTGTTTGCCTTTTTTTTTTTTTTTTTTCACCCTACTAATATTGCATTGTGAATTCTTCCTCCTAGTATTCAGAGGTTGACCCCAAATAACCAAAAATTTTGAATGGTATACATGGCCACATTCAGGATCGTCCTGGGATGGGTATTTAATTCATCACTCATCACTTCTGTAGCTCCATCTTAAGGGATGGAGGGAGCAGAAAGGGTTGGCGCTGCTAGATGAGATGTATGCTCCTGTCATTGTGCTGAGCTGGGATATTTGCTGAGCTCAGTATCACTCCGAGCTGCAGAAAGCCCCATGTACCAGGCTCCCTGGTGCCCACTAGAATTGAACACACTGCTCACCTGAGTCACAGTTACACAAGGGTTCTTGCTGGTTGTTAATAGTGGAGACAAGGTATTTGAAGGAATCAATTAGAGAAGCAAACAAAAGAGCTGTTAATACGCATGCCTCCTATTTTTTCTTTGGTTCTGATTTCCCCACTCTACTTCTTAATTAATCCTCTAAGATAGCTGATGAAATAAAAACATAATCTGCCTACTCTGTAAATAACCTCTCACTTGACAGTACTTCTTTCTGGAAATAGGAGCATTAAAAACCTGCAAAACACAGAAAGTCTTGGAATGATGCAGATAACAATGTGCATTCTGCAAATTTTATTACATTTTGGAGGCCATGTCAGTTCTTTCAGAAAAAAAGAGGGGAAAAAGCACTTGCAAACATAAGAAATACCAATTGGTCTGGGTGACGAAAAGCATGTCTTCTGCAGATGTTTTCCATAGGCAGCCATCACATTGAGTTCACATTGCTTACAATTTGTTTTCAAAGGCCTTGCTGTCACTGGGATGCATTCCCAGAGGGGAAGGGAAGGGAAGGGAAGGGAAGGGAAGGGAAGGGAAGGGAAGGGAAGGGAAGGGAAGGGAAGGGAAGGGAAGGGAAGGGAAGGGAAGGGAAGGGAAGGGAAGGGAAGGGAAGGGAAGGGAAGGGAAGGGAAGGGAAGGGAAGGGAAGGGAAGGGTCTCACACAGTACACGAGCCTCCCTCGGTGCACCAGCATTCCCCTTCCAGGCACAAGCCTGTGCTCAGCATCACACGGAATCAAGCCAAAATAGTCCCCATCCTTACTGATTTCAATAGGGAGCTGAAACTGCCTGGCAACAGGAAAGAAGAAAGTACTTGTTTTTCAGAAAAGGTAATGGAGCTAGGAATAGAAACCACACTGTTCCTTGAAGGCATGGGAGAGGAGACCAGAAGGCTTTCTCTGCCTACTGCAGTACCGATAGTGCAGGGAGTATTGCAAGGTGAAGTGCTATGGCCTGCACCATATGAGCGACTAAGACAGGACTGTGACAGCTCATGTTGGCCTCAAAGTTTGCATCCTTCCCTTAGCAATGAAAATGGGAAGGAATTGCAAAATGTATGTAAAATTATTGGTATATGGGATTTGAAATTATGTTCTCTGCAGAATCTGATCTATAAATGATCCTGTGTGTAACATTTTGAGTCTGTCCCAGAGAAGATCAGTGAGATGATTCTTAAATGTCTTCTGAGGTTCTGAGTGCACATGATACAAAATTATTTACTGAAATATTTCTGCTATGGTTAATACTTAGTCTCTGAATGGTCAATTCTGATGCTCTGACTTGGGAGGGGAGAAAAGGAAGGAATATGGCAGAATGAGATAAATCCAATCTGTCTTCTCTGCAGAGTGGGACAAATAGTATTTGACACATTGGTTGAGTGGTAAGCAAACAAACCAGACAAAATAAATGAAACTTCACAAAAACTGCTGATTTTCCCCCCCCCCCCCCCCCCACAGGAAACTAACATTTAGAAGATACAGTTTAATTTTGCCCAGAAACTTCTTAAATATTTATTCAACTTCCAGAAGAACTACTGGAGTAGTATTGCCATAAGAAAAACAAACAGACAAAAAGCATAATAGCTACCCCCTCCAAAAACAAACAAAACAAAACCAACCAAACAACAACAACAAAAAAACAACAACACAAGTTTAAATTATTTACTGGTACTGCATATAAAAACTGATTTCTGTTTTTAAGTCAATGTATAAATTCTTTGCATATGAAAGGATATAAAACCCTTACAGCTGGCTCATTTTTTCTATGGTATAATATTTTTTTAATAATGCTCACCTTCTGCCATTTTCATTAAATTCCATAACGAATTTTAAAAATTGCTGGTTTTAAAACTTTTATCTTCCACTGTACAATAAAGCACACATAATTGAGATTTTTGGTGCTGAATCAAGCTAGTATTCTTCCTATTAAAAAACCACCTGTTTACTAAGTACAGAATAGAGAGAGTTGAAAATAAAAAAGACTTTCCCACATTCCTAAACCCAGCATCATCTTGTCTTATTAATCAATACAGCTAGTATGTATTGAATACTGATAAGCTAGACAATAGTTTTTATTATCTTTTCATGTTCTCAAGCCCCTTCTGGGGACAACAGTCTTGATGCTGCATTCTGTGACCTTTTCAAAATCTCATATTGAAAATATGAGTGGATTAGCCAAATTTGTGAATCACAGGCCTGTTCACTAAGTCAACAAGAACTTGCTAATTTCAATGGATGCAGGAACAAAACCATTTGGATTCTGCCCCAGCAAAACTCTATTTGACCTCAAGTCAAGAAGAAATCTTTTCCAATCATCTTTATTGTCCTGTTAAGTCTTTTAGCTGACAGACAAACAAAGAACTTTATTTTTTCTGAACCATTTCCCAAGAGGGGAAATGTGAGTCCGATCACTTTTGTTTCTGAGCAGGCAATCATCACGTGCATAAGACCTCTTCTCAATCTTCTGCTGGAAGGAGTTAAAAATTACTTATAGTGGGGGTGAACCCTGGCTGAGGTTTAACCTGGTTTGTTGGTGTGAACAAACTTGATATTTGCTTGGGGGAGAGAAAGAGTGTCCTGGAGAATCATTCTCAGAGTATTCTGCACCCTGAAAGGTTCAAGATCTCTGAAAATACTTCTAGGCACCACATTTTACCTCTCCATCATTGACAGGACAGAAAAAGCAGCAGCCCTGTAAAGAAAAGTGTCCTAAAACACTGAATGACAACATGTGGAAGAACAAAGGAATTGCTTCTGTTGCCTGCAATCTTTTCCTACACTTTTTTCTTTAAGGAATTTATTTATCTTTATTCAATGTGGTTTTCTCTTACCACTCTAGTAACTAGACTTTCAGGATTTCTTCAACATCAGAGACCTATTGAATATGAACCAAATGTGTGTGTGTGTGCTAAGACACACACAGCGACAGCAGCAAACATGATGTTTTGCAAGGCTGTTTACTAGTGGAACTATGCACAGAGCAGCCACATTGCTATTAAATATCTCATTAGTATCATACAACTAAAAACTATCGCCTGTCTTAGGCAGAATGTATATATTTTTGAATGAGATGAAGCCTTTCATAAAAATGCTGCCTTTATCATTTTGTCTGTTTGTGTCAAAATATCTCAGGGCACAAAGCCCAGTGGAAAGCCAACTTTAAAAAAAAAAAAAAAAAAGAAATCTTTGTAAGCTCTTTCATGACAGTGAACCATTAAATCTCATGAGTAATGTAGGGAAGAGCTGGATCATGCCTAGATTGCTCTTTACCCAGGATGCACCATTGCCTGCAAGATTCTGAATAAAAAGACACACCTGCTAGCAAGCTGATAACACTCTGGGGTCATTTCATTGAAGAAACTGTCAGCCAAGAGGTATTTAAATAAAGCCACAGATGAATTCATGACCTGCACTGCTGAGACTAAAAAAAAGGTGTTGAAGCAGAAAGAGAATGCAGATAAATGCACATTCCTTTGTATTGCAACAAAACTTCGACATGTAAATCAAAGGAATAGGAGAGAATGGGAATGGAATGTGCTTCTCCATACAGTAGCGGGAAGGGAGATGGTTCAGCTGCACATCTGGCTACTGGCCAAAGCAGTCGTGTGCCATGCTTGTTTGCCTACTAGTGCTGCTTAGATTGGCAAATGCCCATGCAGTTTGAAGAGGGCAGGCGCATGACTGGATGGCTGCCAGGAAGTGTGCGGGACTGATGCCACTGCTGGACGCCATAGCCTGGTAGGAATGAGGAATACAAAGGCATTCAATAATCTGAATGTCCCTTTGCTTCAAGAGAGTGGTGCCAGGCAGCATTTAATGAGAGATTGCTTTGTTACAAAGTCCTCGACATCAAGTGGGCTGGTGAGCTCATTAACCTGACTGCAGCAAATAAAAAAGGCACACTCAGAAGACTCCCATGATAGCATACTCAATAGTGTAAGAGTCCTTTTGCTTCCTTTATGGTGATCCATTAGCAAGCAGCAGTGTAAACACCATAAAGCAAGCCAGTTTTCTGATTGTTCAACTAAAGTCTGTTTTCTCTTGGGGATTATGCCACCAGTTGATGCTATAACACCCCCACCCCTCCCCTCCTTATATCCCCCCATTATTTATTACATAATGACTTTCTGTGCAATGAGGGATTTTCCAGTATTTCTTAGGAGTGCAACTGCAGCTAAGGAAACTACTGACAATTCACGTCTCTGGAAGAAGAAAAGCAGTCATATAGGGCACATCAGAAAACAAATAAGTGATGTCAAGGGAAATGAATAATATGATGATGCTTATGTTTATACAAGTTCAGTTAGAAGTTATGAAAATGATATATATCTGTCTTTGTTGCCTTTGTTCTTGTTTACACAGGGCTTTATATCTGTAGGAGAAGCAGCCCACCTTGCTTACGTAACTTGAATCTCTGTCTTTCAATGAATGCTGTTTGCCCTCAGGAAAATTAATTATGAAGTAGTACTTCCAGAACAAGCACCTACTGTATCTCTATTCGAAGCACAGCCCTTTGCTGATTTCCTAATCAAAGGAAGAGGGAAGAAGCAAGTCCCCAAAGAATTTTCACTTTTAAAACAAAAGGGAAAATTCCTCGTTGTAGTTATTCCATTTAATCCACTTGAGCTATGCTAGTGGAAACATTTTTTCAACAGCTAGAAAAGGTCAAATTAAAATACCTGTGTTTATTTCCCAGGAATTGTAAAGAACTATTGCTTCAACATAAGCACCAAACAAACAGAAATAGAAAAATAGCTAAACAAGTTCAATGAATTTTTCCTTTTTTGGCAGGTTAGGTGATCAGCACAGACCCAGTACATACTAGTAGTAATGATTTTTGGTTATTCAATTGCTCATTCAAGGTCCTATTACTCAAGTATCTGTCTGGAAGAAAAAAATAAAATAAAAATCCCATTAGGCACTAATTAGTACCATTTTTAGAAGAATTACATACTAGTTGCAGAATTAAAATGCATTATTTTCTCAGTAATAACATTGGTTTTAATTCTTTAACAAATGGCAGAATTCTTTAATGATCTTCAAGGTGCTGCCACCAGTCAGATCCCATTATAGGATCAATATAATGTCCCAAGCAGTAGTTAGAGCGCCACTGTTAGTATGTGAAATTGTGAAAAAAATACTAAAGGAAATAATTAGTCTACCTCTTCCTACCTTTATCTACTTCAGGACAAAAATATTAGTCTGAATTATGTTTTGTCTGCAATGCTTAGACAGTGTTTCACATTTTGTAACTAAAAGCCTTTTTGGTCTCTGTTTTCACTTGTTGTTTCCCACCCTTTCAGTCAACAAAATGCAATTTAACTGCTGCAAAAAATCTACAGGGAGTTGTTGCAGTAGATCAGATGCAACTTCTTCCAAATCCTTCAGAGACTTTAAAAGGGTATCAGAGGAAATAATCTTATCTGCTTTTCAGAGTTTTTATGTTCTTAATGTTCAAATGTAGATGGAGATGACATGCTGGACTGAGTCCAGTGAAGACCCCCAAGACTTTTTGGGGGCTGGAGCACATAATGTATGAAGAGATGTAAAGAGAATTGGGTTTGTTCAGTGTTAAGGTGAGAAAGCTTTGGAGAGACCTCACTGCTATCTACAGCTGCCTCAGGGGAGTGTAACGAAGATGTAGGTAGACTCTATTTCAAGGTGCACAGTGATAACACAAGAGGGAACTGATGAAGGTTGGAATAAGTCCTATTAGATAGAGGGTTTTTTTTGTTTGTTTGTTTTTGTTTGTTTTGTTTTGTTTTGTTTTGTTTTCAGCATGAAGGTGTTTATATATTTCAGCAGGTGGCCTAGGGAGGTAAGGGATGTAGAATTGCTATCCTTGGAGGCGTTAAAATCTTAGCTGGAAAAGATCATGAGCAACTTGACCTAATTGAAACTGCCTTGAGTCAGGTATCTGGCAGAGCTTTCTTTTGGCCTGAGTTATTCCTTGATTTTGGGGCCAGTTTGGGGTGAGATTGTTCAGGCACAGACTGAGATCTCAGCAAAGGACTGGCCCTCTTGCAAGACTGATCAGGAACAAAGAAAGGTGGCACCCCAGGGTTGCTCAGATATACAAGTTCTCAAAAACATAATTCTGGGAGTGTTTGTGGTATTTCACACTTCTATCTCTGGCAGCAAGTCCTTCACACTCCTAAAAAAGGTCAATAAATGCAGGCAGCAATAGCACCTTGTCACTACAGTATGAAACACTCGCATGTGAATTTTTTATTTGAATCATGCAATGCCTGATCCAAAGGCAGTCCTTGAACTGCAAACTCCTGGTGAGAGGACATTGCCAGTGATTTATCCTGACAGTGTGTTGAGATGAAAATCACTAGATCTGCGAGCATTCATAATCAAGCCCTAAGCACAATGCTGGAAAAGAACAAAAAGGGTGGAAATATCAGACACTCAGGGCCACCACAGTAACTTTGAACTTAACACTGCTCTGGTACACAGATGTGTTAGGATGTAACTCTTTTTTCTTTTTATGAGGCAGCTTGGGTTGATGTTGTGAACAGTGAGGAAAAGAGTATCATCATGCTGGACCAACTGCTGCCAGGGTAGGATAATACAACAGGGATCAAGCCATACTATCCCAAGAGCAGAGGCTTGCTCTGGGAACTGCTATGTGACATCATGAGACTAACTCAAAATTCCGATTTGTAGACTTCAGGCAAAACTACTGCTATTCAAAGCGTGGGGTGGGTGTGAATGTACTCGCAAAAGGACAGAGCAAATGTGTCCATCCCGGGCTGTTTCTCTAATAAGCTGAGGACAAATCGCTTCTGTGTTTCATTAAGTTGCACACAATGTGGATTACACTGGGGACGGAGGTTTGGGGCCTCCGTGGCACCAGTCTCCAGCTGGCGAGGCACAGCTCACCAGAAACACATGCCAGGGGCAGAAGCCCGAGCCTTTAGAGCTTGTTGGGCTCTGTGGTGCTCGTGTGCGTGCGGGCACCGATGCCTCTGATAACACGCAGCAGGAGGGAAGGAGCCAGGATAACCATGGGTCTGGATCTGTAAGTGTTTACTCCAGGCAAAAATCATACAGCAGCGGGCTTGAGAATTAACATAGTTCGAATTCTTTCGTGGTAAGTGACAATTATCGCATAAAAATCATGTTTAGATTAAGTCTGCTGAACGTAAGGAGATTACAGGTTTGCAGGCGATGCTGTTTAGCCGAGATGTTCCACTTTTTACCTGAATACTGGATTTCATGCGACAGCACTAAGAAATTAGAAGCAACGTGGCCTGGTGGTGGCCCTGAAGATCCCACTGATGTTGTACGAGGGCCTGAAAACATGCCTGTGGTGGTTTTAAGTTTCTTCACGGCTTGGGTCCAAGTGGAGATGGAGACGTGGTGCCCTGGGACGAGCAGGTGCTGGAGAGGAGCTCAGGAGCAGACTGGATGGGACCCGAGTGACCGAACTGGAGAGCGTTTTAGGGGCCGTTCCAGGCAATAATGATTTAAAAACTGGATTATACCTGGCTAGGAAACTCGAGGAGAATACAGGAGGTGAATTACTGGGAGGCTTGCCTCCTCTCCACTCTTCCTCCCTTCTTTTTTTTTTTTCCTGAGATCTCTAGCAATCTGTTTGCCCTCCACCCACTTGAATGCTTGCCCAGTTTGCTATAGGTAGGACAAGAAGTGGTTAAAGGAGCTGCCCGAAGCAGCCCTGGACATGCTTTATTTGCATAAACGGGTAGGAAGAATTGGTTTCTACCCTTTGCACCTTACCTCTTCCCATTCCTTCCAGATGCTTATCGAGTTGTTTGCCCTGTTGAGCCCCACAAAGTGCTGTTTTCCAGAGGAGGGATCAGCAGAAAACCTCAGGAGATCTCGGGGCAGTCCCACCTTCGTGTGGGGCCTTCAGGAGGTGATGTTTAAGATAATGCTGTCGCAGCTCCTGGATTCAAACCCACCTGCACCACCTCCTACTTCCCTCCAGCACCTTCCTTGCGGTTTGCTGAATTAATCTTATTCCTAGGGATGAGGTTAAGCCCGTTACCTTTCCTCGGTGCCTGAAATCTACTCCAAGAGCCCTGTGCCTTGAGTGAGGAGCTTTCTGGACGCCAAGAGGCGCTCAGTGAGGAGCAGAGACAGTCGTGTAGATTCCTCTGCCCTCGTAGTATCAAGGGACCGTGAGCTGCAGCTTGGAGTTCTCCTTATCTCCTAGAAAACACCGCCAGCCTCTTCCCTATCTGCGGCTAGCGGTTCTTAACAGACAGTTTGAAAGTTGAGCTTCTCTCCAAAACACGGACCGTGGAAAAACCTGAAGGTGGTCCTAAGTGTTTTTAGTTGGTTTGGGGCGGAAAAAGGGAAAAGCCAAAGCCCCTCTGACACACAAAAACGGCAGAATTTGATTCAAGAAGCAGTATTTGCAGTCGTTTTGGGGTCTGTGCTGCCTGCAGC